>NT_166518.1:304055-456900 GCF_000002855.4 Aspergillus niger | reverse complement strand
CAACACCAAACACAACAGATCTTAAATCAAATCCAGTAAGAAGGGAATCATCAATAGAAAAAAAATCGAACCACAGAAGTAAAAGGAATAGAAAGAAAAGAAAAAGTCTATTTATATCGCGCAAACAGTATCATCTCTATCACCTGGACCAATCCCCCTCCTGCTCACACTAAAGAATGCAATAATCAGGCCTAGACCCGCTAGGCCAGCAGAACACCACAGTCCTGTGCGGTACTGATGCGCGAGATCATGTCCTTTTTTGATATCTACTTCTTCAGCGACGGCCGCGGAGATGGCGAGAGCAACGCCGGAGCCGATTTGGAAGGCTGTGTTGAGCTATTTCCCTCATTAGTTTCGGGATTCCAATGTGATATATAGGAGGAAGGTAAAGCTTACCATTCCACCGCATAGACTCTTCACATGCACCGGGACGGTAGTGAGGATGGCAGTGCTGGTGGTAACGAAGATGAGAGACACGGCAGTGATGCTGATCAGGGAGGTGGGGAGGACATTGACCCAGCTAGATGTAAATCATTAGTATTCATTTCATCCAGGGGATAACGAGTGGGTCACGTACAAACTTGTTTCCGGGCTGGATGTGATAGCGCTCGGGACTGGTGCAAGAACAGTGAGGATCAACCCTGCCAGCAGGGTGTATTTCCCGTTGATGTATTCAAGGGCCTTGCCAGTGCCCATGGAGGCGATAAAGCCGATCACTCCCATGGGAAGGAAGCGGAGTGCGGTGTCGCCGGCGGACAGCTTGTCCACTTCTTGTGCCATTAGGACGATGTAGTAGATGACGTTCTGGTAGCTGCCGTAGCAGGCTAGATGGGTAGGTTAGTACTCTGCATGTGGGAAGCTTGGGGATGGAGGAACTCACTGAATCCTGCGATCCACAGACCAGCAAAGTTAGGGAGCTTCCACAAGCCCAGAGGCATAAGTGGGTAGGAGATGAATTTCTCCCAGAGGGTAAAAGACACCAGCAGGGCGACGGCTAGCACCAGCAGGACAATGATGAAGGGTGTACCCCAGCCATACGAGCCACCACTGGACAGCACGAATTGGAGGAGAATGAGACCCGCAGTGGAGAGCATGGCGCCGACATAGTCCATCTTGGGCTTTTCCTTGCCACCAAGGTTGTCCTTGGGAAGGACAATGGCACCCAGGATGCCTAGCGAGCCGGTGATGATGACGATGAAGTAGAAGATGTATCGCCATCCCAGAGAGGAAGTAAGGAAGCCACCAAAAATAAGACCCACGCAGAACCCCACAGTTCCGGAGGAGGCGTAGATGGACAGTGCGCGGGTCCGATCAAGTCCACTGAAGTAGGAGCTGATGATTCCGATCGCTGAGGGCACCGTGAGCGCAGCTCCCATGCCCTGCAGACCGCGGAAGACTGTGAGTTGGATGAATGACTGGCCGAAGCCAATGGCCAGAGTCCAGATGGAGAGCCAGGTCAGGCCCAGACAGAGGATCAACTTGCGACCATACCTGGATAAGAAAGTCTATAGTTAGTATGATGACGGTCATTGTCTCAAGGGGACATGGTACGTACCGGTCGGACAGAACACCCGCAAGGAGCAAGAACCCACCAAACGTAAGGGTGTATGCGGAGATCATCCATTGGAGATTGGTGTCCGACACGTCAAAGTTCTCTTGGATAGATGACAAAGCGACATTGGCACTGGTCATGAAGACATTGTCGAGGAACTGGGAG
Organism: Aspergillus niger; assembly: GCF_000002855.4. Classification (NCBI taxonomy): domain Eukaryota; kingdom Fungi; phylum Ascomycota; class Eurotiomycetes; order Eurotiales; family Aspergillaceae; genus Aspergillus; species Aspergillus niger. Next base: position 455,183 of record NT_166518.1, on the reverse strand, counting down.
CCCGAGGTGACGAGCAGGATGAGGGCGCCTTTCCACGAAGCCAGACGACCGATTTCGGGACATGGTCCCAGCTTCGTGAGCTGCTTCTCTTCAATTGGGGTGGCAATACCCGATGAAGGTGTGCTACTGTCATCACCTAGTGAGGAGCCCGGACGAGAAAAGATAGTGAATTGAGGAAATTTGGACGGAGTATCGCCGTCAAACTGGTGCGGCTGTTGCTCCTGCGCGCGGCCTCGCAAAAGGTCTAGGATGGCCATTTTGATAGAGATCCTGAATCGAGGAACCGACGAGACAGGGACAGCCGGGTCATTTTTTAAATAGTAGATTAGCGGGGCGCAAGGAAAAAAAGTCTGTAAAGAATCTGAGGGAAAAGTGGGTTTTCGCAGCTGGGGGAAGGCAGTGATGGTGTGGCATCGATAGACTTTCTCTCCGTCCACACTTCTTTTTCGGTCGCGCTCCGTGCCCTAATTTCTGGTGTTGCAGCATTTCTTCATCGATTGCGCGTCCAGCATAGTTCAGTTGACCCTGCCATTGCGTTTATCGCATTATCGCTAGTTTATTAATAGTCTACTGGCTTATCTGGCTCCTCCTCCAGTCTCACCCTGCAGTGCGGAAGTGCGACCACATTGTCTCTGGTGGATCGCGCCTGTGATTTCTCATTCGCCTCCCTGCTGAATAACACTACCACCCCCCCCTCCATCCTTTCTCCTCTTCCCTTTTCCAGACGAGGGTTACGACTCCAGCAGAGTCGAGTAACTGTTCACATGCTCGCCACGGAGTGGATCGCTACAACGATGCTATCGATAGTGGATTACGGGGTGGATAACCAAATGCTTTCCTGCTCCACGATCGCCGGCTGACATGTGGTCTGTGAAGGGGCACTGATTGAATGGATTTGCTTTGAAAAGCTTGTGTGACCAGCTGCTCATCGATCGGCGAAGTGGATAAGACTTAGAAAGGAAAAATTACAACAGCTCTAAAAATTTGGAATGGATTATTCAACCAGTCAGCGAAACCTGATTGCGTGCTCTCGCTGGTCTGGGAGTGTCTGGAATCCCTAGCACCCCTATCTCTAACTAGCCACTACTGCAGTGATCATCCTCCGGGATGAACCCGTGTGCGGCGGGAAGCTAAACCAGTCCCTTTTCCACTGCTTGCTTACTTGCTCGCTTTTCCTTTGCCCTTCCCTTCCATCCCGAGACCCAAGCCGTCGTTCCCGTTGGGTCGATCGACAAATAGTGAGAAGCTTCAATGCCGAAACTATCGGGCCGAGACAACAAACCCACCGGCCCTGAATGATTACCCTAACCGCCCTGACCGCATCCGGTAAAATCAGGACCCTTTTGTTGCGCGACCGCTTTTTGATGTCCGCCATGTTAATCTCCGCACATTGCGTACTCAGGGGTAGGTAAGTATGCAGAGGATTCGTCATGATCACCATGATCACCCATTGATCCCGCAAGGGTGGCTTTTTTTGTCAGTACTTTGGAGGGGCTGAGAGGGGGGAGAGATCAGAATGAGAGGTGGCAGATCCCCATAGTATGTATGCAGTTCAAGCAACAACCGTTTTAGCCAAGCGGAGCGACATGTCCGTTGAATCCACTGATTTACTCTATAATTATAATGAAGCATTATAACCAACACAACCCTATGGGTCATCGCGTCCCCCGGCTAGTTGATTAATGATACTGTAATGCTATGGAGCTATTGATATTTGAACTATACTATCTATGCACCTCGACAGTGTGATTATGGATCTCGCATTGACTGGCCCACGTTGAATGGATGGCGGGTCAGGAAGAAAAAAAAAGAAAGCACTAAATAAAAAATCTGTCAATGTAGTATATCAATAGTAGCGGTGATAGTGAAGCTAGAGATTTCCCTCACCAACCAACCAAACCACAGTAAATGAAATCTGCTAGCGTGTCAAATTCCATCCATATCGTTTCTGTTATCGCCAGGAATTCTCGGCAGACTTGCCCACGGAAACGTGTGGTAACCGGGGCCAAGAAAACGGTGCCTAGATAACCCTGTTTTGACCAACTATCCCCATGTCTCGGATTCCCCTTGAATGAGATGACGACAGACACCCGGATTCCAATGCCAGGGGCGCCCCCAACTTTCAAGGCCGACTTGCCAATAATTTGATGTGGTGTATCACAAGCCCCACCAAGCCGCGACTGAAAGGGCTGGTTTTCCAGGCTGACAGTTTTTATAGTATAGCAAGTGAAGCGAAATTGGATGGTAGTGACGTACTCTGCGGTATGGTCATGCTTCAAAGTGATGCTAGATCTGGTTATAAGTGTGATGGCTGAAACGCTAATTTCACTTACCCCCTCCCTCCCCTGACCTGACTGTCAGTCTGATTGATGATCATGTCTTTTATGTCCATTCATTGCATGCATGTTTGGTGATCATTCTTCATCATGGAGTATGCGTTTAGGCAGAACTGTCAGACCCCGGATGTTTGGCGGAAAGCTACTGCTTTTGCTTTCTGGGCGTGATAATATTGTCCGATATACCTGAGTGTCCCTGGTACTTTCGTCATTGACATGGGCGACTGTCTGCTCAAGCGCATTCTATGGCAGAAATGGCCGCTTCTAACGCGCTCTTGACCGAAGCATGCCCAAGCGACCGTACAAGGATCCGCAATCTAAAGTAAGTTCCCCATAGACCAGGTCTGGCCTGTCCATAGCTGTTACCCAAGACACTAAGATGAATGATAGAGATTAAACAACTGGCAGTCTACTATCGAGATCACACTGCTCAATTGGTTGCCTTTGGCACCATCTCCACCACGCTCTCGTCGGGGCACCATACCCTAACGGGGCAGCGGACCGGACACGGGTGGAAGGCACCTGGACGGCAGCGGCGATGTGGATATCTCCAGCTAGTCGGAGCTGAGAGGGAAGCAAAGATAGAGTTGAGGTGGCGGTGAGGGCTTTGTTTACCAAAAGTCTAGAAGGCTGAAGGATGGGACATGGCGATAAATGGGACCTGGAAGGCCTAGACAAAGTCTTAGCGGGTGGATCACCAGTGGCGTTCTAGAGCATCAAAACTCTGAGCCAAGTCACGGATGATCCACCTCGCCCCACTGTGCCACGGACCATCCAGCCTATCTTGCTTGACTATCTGGTTGATGGAGTTAAGAGGTCTGTTTGGCACCAGCTGTGATCCTTTCATGGGATGATAGTGGTAGTGTCGTTGACAGCGCTGACAGATACTGACCGCTCCACTAATAGGACTGCTGGCAGCTAAGCAATCGTGGTTGGTATCCTACCATTGAGGGGAGAAATGAGTGTATTCAGTCAGGAGAGCAACGACCCTATATTACGGCGCTGATATTGGTGCCAGCAGAGGGTAATTTCCTTATCTTTACTTCATGGTAATGGACCCCCAATAATACCCATCTCTAAGATACAAGTCTAACTGTCCGTCAGGCTGTATAGTGGAGCGACCTCATCTCTGAGCGTCAAGGGTTCATTAGTATCGTGTGTACTAAGCACGAATCTATTTGAAGCAACAGAACAATTACGCAAGATAACCATCCGGTTGTTAGATAACTTACTTAGCCTGTCCGAGGATAAGTGGTTGTCGAGACAGACGCTGCGGAGGGGTAATATGCCTCTAAGAACACTACAGCGGGACCCTTAGTCACGACTCACCCCAGCCCGTACGCGATCACTCCATCACAAGTATAATGTTTCTGCTTTCTGCGTCGCTCAGTATGGTAGTTTCATCATACCAAGGTAAGAAAGAGTATAAATTTCCAGCAGCATGAACCGCTGCACATGATCGGTGCCTGAGGATCCGCCCCACCCGACACCAACCGCTCCATGCATGTCGTCATCGCTGATATCAATCCTCATCCTGTCCCCCAAAACCTGAAATGCAGCAGCCCTTGACACATAAATCTCCCAATTACACTCCCTTAGCCTCTATTCCCATCAATTACCCCCTACAACCCTTACTCTCACCTAAAATCTCTCACACAAACCTTCCAAAACCTACACAACCAAAATGCCACCCCCACCCCCCTACACCTACCAATCCGAAGTCTACACGCACGGCCTACGCGACCAGAAACCAGCTATAACCTTCATCGCCAGCGAATGGGAGAACCTCGCCCGCGCGCGCCTCTCCGCCAACAGCTTCAGCTACGTGCACGGGTCGGCCGGGACGGGAGAAACCGACCGCAAGAACCGGTCCGCATTCCAGAGCTGGTCCGTGATACCTTCCCGCCTGGTTCCCTCGGCCGAGTTCCCCGATCTATCGACCACCCTTTTCGGGAAGAAATACGCCTCGCCTATTGCCATCGCGCCCGTAGGGGTACAAACTATCTTCCACCCGGAAGGTGAGCGTGCTGTTGCGCGCGCCGCGGCGGGGCTGGATGTGCCGTATACGTTGAGCACGGCGACAGCGACTTCCACAGAGGATGTAGCTGAAGCGAATGGGGCGGACGGGAAGAGGTGGTTCCAGCTGTATTGGCCTGGGAATGAACATAATGATATAACGGTTAGTTTGCTGGAGCGGGCGAAGAAGAGCGGGTATGATGTGTTGGTTGTGACGCTGGACACGTATATATTGGGATGGAGGCCGACGGATATGGATAATGGGTATAATCCGTTCCTGAGGGCAGATAGTATCGGGGTGGAGATGGGGTTCAGTGATCCGGTGTTTAGGAGATATATCCGAGATAAGTTTGGGAAGGAGGTCGAGGAGGATAAGGGGACTGCTGCGGGGGAGTGGACGAAGATTGTGTTCCCGGGGGTGTCGCATTCATGGGAGGATTTGGCGTTTTTGAGAAGCCATTGGGAGGGCCCGATTGTGTTGAAGGGGGTGCAGAGTGTGGGGGATGCGAGGAGAGCGGTGGAGTGTGGTATGCAGGGCATTGTGGTTTCGAATCATGGGGGCAGGCAGATGGATGGAGGGGTTGGGTCATTGACGGTGTTGCCGGGGATTGTAGATGCCGTTGGGGAGAAGATTGAGGTGTTGTTTGATTCCGGGGTTAGGTGTGGTGCGGATGTTGTCAAGGCGCTGGCGTTGGGGGCGAAGATGGTGCTTGTGGGCAGGCCGTATGTTTATGGGTTGGCGATTGCTGGGGAGGAGGGCGTCAGGCATGTTCTGAGGAGTTTATTGGGGGAGGTGCAGTTGTCGTTGCATTTGGGGGGGATCAGGAGTGTGAAGAAAGAAGATTTGAATAGGGATTGCCTGGTCAGAGAGTAGATGTGTGTATAGACTGTTATATATATATGATGGTATGGAAGGGATGGCACTGTCTTGATATCAACGCGTCCTAGGAATAGAACTGCATACTGGGCTAGTATCGATAAATATTTGTTATCAAGTACTACAATTCAAACAGTCGAATTCAAATATACCCCCAACATCAACACAACTCAAACCGCCCTACTCTCACTCATCCCTCCAGACCTGCATATATCAGCCCCTGTCCGTCAATATACCAGGAATAAACTTACACTGCGAATAATACTCATTCTCATACGTGCACGTCCACCCACTCGGGCACTGCGTCGGTCCCGTAAACCCGCTCCCACCGCACTGCCCATATGCCGAGGCCGTCCCAGTAGCAGTGGATGACGTCGAAGTAGTCGAACTACTCGACTTTGTAGTCGTCGTCAAAGTGGTCGACTTAATACTGCTCGTAGTGATAGTTGTAGCTGTACTCGAAGAAACAGTTGTGCTCGAACCTACCTTGGATGTTGAAGCCGAAGTCGAACTCTTCACCGCTGTCGACGAAGCACTAGACGCAGTAGCAGTCGCACTCGGCAGAGTCCCACTCGGATCACCATAGAAGATTCCTCGCCCATTTGTCCCAACAAACACCCTGCCATAGTTCTGAAGATCCCCATTGACTACATTTGCCGAAGCAGACCCGAACCCGTGCTCGGCGTCGGAAATTATCTGCCAATTAACACCCTGATCTTCGGTTTTGAAGAGACCGGTAACACCATCGACGGTAAAGAATCCAAATAGGACCGGGTAGTCGCCGTCCGAAGAGGGCTTTCCGAATCCGAAACTCCACCCCTCTGTGCATCCGCTCCCAATATGGGTGAAGGATTTGCCGTAGTTGGTTGAGTGGAAGAGACCTGTGTCTGTACTGACCCAGACATCGCCTGCGAGAGAGGGGTGCGCGCGGATGGCGTTGGCGGTTGTGCTACTGCCGAGGGTGGTGGTGACAGTGAAGGTCGCGGCGGTGTCGGATGAAAGATAGAAGGAAGAGCCGGAGGCTCCGTAGAAGTAGGTGTTGTTAGCTTTGTCGGAGGCGATGACAGCTCCAGAGGGCAGAGAGGAGACTGCGCTAAGAGTAGCCGAGTTTGCGGAGCGATAGGCACCGTCGCTGTTCATGAGGAGGATGGTGTCTGCATCGGCTGAGAGGGCGACTTGGCCGGTCGCAGTAGAGGAAGAAGCAGCGTAGTCGGCGTACCAGGATTCGCCGAAACTGGAGGATAAAGCGAGAGTAGGGTCGGAATCGCTGGATCCAGAGCGGACGATGTTAGCGGGCTTGTTGCCGGCGTAGTCGATGCCGTTTGTTGAACTGTAAGTCGGGGTGTGGTAGTATTGTGATGGGGCGGTGGTCAGGGAAGTGTGGTAGAAGCCGCCATCGTCGCCGACCGCAGAGAGAAGGGCAGGCCCGCCTGGGGGAGTGATGAGACCCAGAACAGCCATTTCTTCGATGCCTACGGCAAGAGATTCGATAGTTACGTTGTGTTCGCTGTCCCAATTTTGGAGGTCATGGCCGCCGTAGATGGTCTCGCCAGTGCCGTAAAGCCAGTGGTCAGAGTCGAAGGGATCAATGGCGAGGGCTTCGACCATCCAGCCGACGCGGACGGGAAATTCGTCTGTAGATGTGTCGTCTTGTAGCCATGGGGCGTTGGAGATGTCATAAGAGTAGTAGTAGTTGATGCTGGGATAGCCGTTCCAAGCCCAGATGGGTGACCAGGTGGCCCCAGAATCCGTGCTGCGCCAGATCAGCTCATCAGGCCACCAGCAGTTGAGTGCTGCTACCATGACAGTTCCGGGCACTTGGAGATCGACTGCCAGTCCGCCATAGCCATAGTAGGTGTCTGTCATGGAGGTGGGACTGATGTCGGTCCAGACGCCGCTGGTGATGTTGTACTTGTGGACGGTGCCATTGGTGCCATCGTATGGACCGGCGCCGTTGGAGTAGGAAATGTAGAGTGTGTGCTCAGAAGGCGACAGGATGCCTTTATGGGGGAGGAAGCCGTACATGGGCTCTCCAGATACCCAAGTCCCTAAGTTGGTTAGATGGGTTTAATTGCGATCGTGGAGAAGCTTACAAGTTTCGCCAGCATCTTCGGAAACAAAGACGGATTCTCCAGTGTCCACCACACCTGTAATGGTCAGTGGGCTGTCCTGAAATATCTAAAATTTTTCACATACCGACAAAGATGCGCGGAGTCGGAGAGCCACTGGACCCTGAGGTCGAGTCGAAGGTGACCCAGGCAATTCCCACCGGATCAGACGTGTAGGTCGAGCTGGAATCTTGGAAATAAGTGCCGGTCCACTTGAAGGCAGTCACATTGGACCATGTCTCGCCGTAGTCCGTGCTTTTCCACAAGCCATTGCCACTCCGGGCACCAAAGTACAAGATGCTGTTGTCATTTGGATCCACAGCCAGACGCTGCAGTGGTCAATGTATGCTGACAAGAGAAAGACATGGGACTTACTTCGCCAACTCCCCGACCGGGCATATTCCCTCCAACCTTGAAGGGAAGCTTTGTCTCTTCCCAGGTATCGCCCTGGTCAGTCGACCGCAGGATGGAGCCGTCATTGGGATCCCAGTCGTTGGTGTACATGCCAACTGCAACATACACCCGATCGGTATCGACGGGGTCGGTCGCGATCGCATCAATGCCCCAGTCGTGCCTGGACAATGAGCCTAGGCATCTCGTAAGAGGAGCTTACGTACCAGTTGGAGTTATTGGCCCAGTCCATCAACGGGGTCCATGTATCGTCCGAGTTCAACCGATATGCACCGCCGATGTCGGTGCGAGCATACGCGACACCTTTAGCTGAAGGGTTGAAGACGATACCCGGCGTGAAGCCTCCGCCGCCTGATCAATTAGCTTGTCAATCCCTCACATTGCAAGATATGTCATACCCCCTGTGACTACATTCTTCCAGGTATATGCCTGCGATGCGGCAGCGTGGACCGAGTCCAGCAGGTAGCCCGCTACGAGGGCTGCGAATGTACGCCGCATGGTGACGAGTGAATGTTGACCGAGTTGGTGCCCTGACAACTTGTCAATCTATGTGGGAGAACATGGAGCTTAAATATCCAGCAGGCTCAAGCATTGAAGCTGCCCTTCAGGCACAATCCTACGGGTGACGAGGTGCGTTCATGTGTGACGTGCAGTTGGCCCTGCATTAGTTGACTTGAACGAAGATGCTATACCTCACCTGGAACGGACCAAGGCATTGTGTGGTCGGACGAATCTTGACCTGCTCCGCAATGAACAACATGATTCTGCAGAACCAGGGTCGAAGAAATATACCCGGGAAAAGGACCGAATAGCCGAATAGATTAATTCTAATGAGATGGGGTCAGATGTTGCTGCGTGACTGATTTATCACGGAGCAGCCTCCGAATTAGCCAGTCATCGCATATTGACAGAGGAGCTTAGACTTGAAGGCATATCCACTTCCTTTCGAGCATTCTTAAGAGGATCAGGATGCCATTCTCTTCATCGAAGCTGAATACTGCTTGAAATTCATAGGGCGGCAACGGATAGATACGCTGTTGTGATTGGCGGAACAACGAGCTGCAGATGGGGATGAATGCACGCCATTGTGATGGTACGCAGTTCCGGACAGGCACGGTCGGGAATTTCTCCTGACACCTGCAGGGCTAGCGCAGCCATCGTGCTCTTTATCCCGAAAGCACCGTTTTTCCAGCCGGAAATTTCACAATGGCTGCGGCAAGGTTTGCCCTGCCCAAAGGAGTACCTCTTGACGATGTCTCGGTGAAAGGGGGCTTGGCAGCTTTGACTCGTCTGGCCTACTGACTAGTCATACCGAGATCATAACCTGCAAGACCTGCCACAACAAGCCGAAAAACTGCACACTTTCAGATAGGAGTTTCACTTGACGCTTTTGCCGCCCGGTCGGACTGGAGTCGATCGAGGCTATTGTTCAAAGATTGGCCCTTTGACACCCTAATGAGGGGGTGGTGGGGAACTAATATAAGCCCTCCCAAAATTATGAACTTCCTTCCCTCTCATGACATGGACCTTATCGATGGGTTGAGCCATAGTATAGCTAGTTAACAATAGTAAAGTCCCGAAATGCCTGCTATTCAAGACGTCAAACTGGGATCATGCTAGTGGGGATATGGCCATGTCCTTTCGGCCGAAACTAAAGTGCGATCAACGTTCAAAGCAGGGCCGGTAAAGCCATTAAAGTTATCTACCGTGGACGTCGGGATTTGATCAACGGCCAGGAACCATATCTGACGAATAATATCAACGGACGGCTACCTATAAGAAGCAAGATAACGAGGGAATCCCGAAGTTGCCTGTTGATCCATCAAAAATCAGAATCGGCCCGTGCAATCAATCCGGGACTGGAGACCACAAGCCGGACTTGCAATGTTGATACATCTACTACCTTCATGCCATTATGATACCCACCTGCAGGCTAATCCAGTTGACAGGTGCCAGGACCACCAGCTCGAGTTCGTGCGGGCGTTTCATGCTGAAACGCCCCAGATCGACGGTCAATTTAGGGTTGCCGCCCCACAACGGGCTGTCCCATTTTTGGGCTTCCGGGCCTTATTGGTTCTCTCGAGTCGTTGGTGTCATGGTTATATTGAATTGGCAAGTTCGATCGTGTCATTTGCTGCTGGAATCCATTATAGGGAGTCTTGCTTTGCGGATCGCATATTTTTGCGCGTTGAGCTAATTTTGATTTCATAGAAGCTTAAATCATGGATGCGACGGGGGGTATGTAAAGGATGAGGTTCCTGGTTGTCGCAGAGTCCTACTGCAGGCTGCCATCCTGTCAGTTCTACTCCGTAACCATCCCTTCATCATGCCAGGGGGCCTGCATCCACCGCTGTCGGTCATGGAGTCATGGCCCGCGCGCAACACCATCAATCCGGAATCCCATGGTTCAGCGTCCATTGTGCTTCCTGCTATCTTCGGATCCATCGCCGTCACGGCAGTCATACTTCGCCTCTGGGCACGCTGCGTCATTCAGCGACAGGGAAAACTTGATGACTTCTTCATCGCATTAGCACTCGTAAGCCAACCCTCTCCTAACACAACCCAACACCTTCTAACCAACAATCCCCAGATCCCAGCCATCGGGCTCAACATCAGCTTCCCCCTCGGTACCTACACCACCTGTCCCACCAACCCAACCCCCAACTAACAAAATACTCTTAAAGGAGCCTACAACTACGGCGAAAACCACCACGTATGGGACAACACGCTCCCCCAACTCCTCCAGTCGCGCAAACTCGCCATCGCGCAAGAACTCTTCTACATCCTCGCCTCGTGCTTCACCAAGATCTCCGTGCTACTTTTCTACCGCCGCATGGGCCACCGCACCACCATCTCCCCTCGCTTCCTCAACATCATCTACCTCAGCATCGCCAGCGTAGCAGCCTACACGCTCGCCTTCTTCATAGTAATCTGGGTCGCCTGTCGTCCGTTCTCAGCTTACTGGATGGAAGTCGACCCCGAGTATACCGCCACGCACAAGTACAAATGTTACAATGAACCTGTGCATTTGATCACCGCGACGTTTATAAGTCTTCTGCAGGATATTCTGGCCACGACACTGCCGGCGGTGCTTTGCTGGGGCTTGCAGATGAGGTTGAGGCAGAAGGTGTTGTTGAATGGGGTGGTGTTTGGGTTGGGGTATTTGGCTGCTGTTGTGGCTGGGGTTAGGGTGTGGTTTTTGTATCGCATGTTTTATGTCAGTTACGATACTAGTTGGGAGGTTTGGTATTGTTGGGTGCTGGCGATGTTGGAAGTGGATGTTGCGGTGGGGTGTTCGTGTTTGCCGGGGGTTAATGTTTTTGTGAGGAGTGTGGGGTGTGGTGGAGGGAGGAAGGGGGGGAGTAGTGGCGGGAGTGGGGTGGGGTCGTGGAGTTGGAGTGTGGGGAGGAGTCGGAGTTGGAGTTGGAAGTGGATGAAGGAGGGGGGTGTTGGTGTTCATGTTAGTGCTGTTGGGAGGGGGGCGAGGAGAGGCGATACTGGTGATGGGGATGTGAGGGGGGTTAACGATGAGGGGGTCGTGAGAGGGTCTAATGATACAGAGAGGGATCTTTTGGATAGGCAGCCGGGTAGTGTGGTTGAGTTGAAGGTGTATAGACAGGTGTCGGAGGGTGAGGTGTAATCTTTGTACTATAGTGCTGGCACGCATTAGATGTGGTTAAATCTCAACGAGTTCGCTCATCGCCTATTCCTTCTTGCTTGGGCCCCACCATCTTAGGTTCATTATATTGTCCATGGCAGAGGTGTCACTCAAATTAGTAATGGTGGATAGATATCAATGAATACAAACTTCGCAGCCCTCTTACGAAAGTTAAATAGAATATTATTTGATCTATGGTATCCCTAACGTAGCTTAGTTTTCAATCTTCATGATAGGCCCCCTCTTCCCCAGCGAGAGAAAGGAGCATGTGTGAGGGGATACATTTGCACATAATGTATAGTAGAAGCAAGTTTCTGGTACCTTCCGAATTGATTTTCTTGAACAACCAGCTGCGAATTTTGTGCATGGTAGGAGCATCTTTGAATAGTAAATAGCTTGCCGAGACAATCGCTGCAAAATTTGCTTTGTTGGCCATGATGTGTGGTACTACAGACCCAATACAAACCTCGAGTACGAGATCAAATGGAAAAGTGAAACACAAAGGTGAGAGCATAAGCACTTGGGAAAGGCGAAAGCCTCTTTCACACAAGTAATCGAGCCACTTTCCATAGACATTCTCCACAAGTGGGTCCCTTCTCAAGACCCAGCGCAATATGCCTACCCAGGATCTCATTTTGCGCATCTCTAGGTACATCGCTTTCTTGTCCCGCGATTCCGGTATGATATCAATCATCCAGAGGCCACTCTGAGACAAGGTTTGCGTCGTAATTTTGACCGAGTATGGAACTGGCCCTAGATATTCTCTATCTTTCTGCCGGATCCAAGATCGTATGTCTCTCACTAGTGGAGAGCTGTCGTCTGGAGGGGGCAGAAGATACAGGTAAGGTATTAAGGCAGATGGGAGGGGTTGGCGGGCCCAGGAGGGATTGATCACCATGACAAGCAATATGAACGATAGGTTATTATTACCCAAGTCCTCAAACCGTACAAAGATATTAGCATCGAAGTCACTTACTCCAGGGCTCTTGGTGTATATGACCATTGAGTCGGCCTGCCTGAATGGCCTAGCTGGGAGTATTTCTGCTATCCGAAGATTGGGCGGAAGGCTCTTGATAGCAATGGAGTAGAGTGGACTGTCCAGAAAACGTGCAATAGCTGAATCGTTACTGGGAATAAAATAAAGCTGAGTCCATGACCACGTTAACCAGGCTGAATGACTGGCTACGTAATTCCCTCTCTTGGATCGGCAGAACGTATTGTCTCGTAGGCGCCGTATTGGCAGAGCTATGAGCTTGGTTGGGTCTTTCTTCATTTGACACTGAAGGAGAGAGAAGTAGCCATCTGCGAGCTGAAGAACTGGCAATTCTATACTCAGGCCCCTATTCGTCATCGAGAAAGAAGGAGTTGGTCTCTTGACGTCGCATGGAACTATGTCTCCACAACCTCTAAATGCCGCTGGAGATTCCGCGAGGATCCCGGACATGTCTGAAATATCCATATCCATCGCTCCAGTTGCTTCTGGAGGAGCAGAATACTCTTTGAAGAAGGACACTATTTTCGCAAGCGACGACTGAGCTGCAGACCATGGTCGTTTATGGCTCAAGTCATGGTCGGGTGTCCCAAAGCCCCACGCAAACAATGACTGATCGTCCGAATGTTTGATGATTTCTTCTTGTAGTCTCCGGAATGCTGCAGATCCCTCTCCATATAGAAGTGGCATGTTAACTTGGAGTATACCCAGCAAGGAATATGCCATATCCTCTGTTCGAGTCGTTTCACGTTCCGATGCCCAGCTCATTCGTTCAGCGATGCTTGTTGACATCAGGTTGGATTTGAGATCTTCATTATCTGGTCTCGCTTCTAAGAATAAGTGACTGATGCCCGTGATGTCACTTATAAACTCAGCGACAGTCTCCCGTGCGACTAAGAATGACCAATCCTGAGCCAAAAATACCAGCTCACATGGTGCGATTAGCTCCTGAAGAGTCCATCCGCGAGTGAACCATCGACTCTGAGAAAAGGCGGCTTTATCAAAATCTTGATCGGTGATTGGGGGAACATCTGCTAAGTGGGCATAGCAAATCCTAGATTGCGCATACCATGCCATCATCGAGTTGATAGCTTCAGAGAGCTCGGCACTGCTAGTTTTATCTATGCAGCAGGTGTCCACCCAAACATAACTCAGGCCATCTTGCAGAGCCCGTTCGCATGAATACTCAATTTTGGCATAACCCCTTTTCTCAGTGACAGTTGGAGCCTGCATGTCTTGAAAAGAGACTTCATCCTCTCCCCAGGTATGAGACAGTATAGCGTAGGCAGGGATGTCATGGCCCACGAATTCCTCTAATTTGAGGGTTTTGGCATTCAGGAGACGCATTACCGTTCTATTGTAGTTGATAGGCGTGTTTTGTCAAGCGCTCCAAAAGAGAGAAATATTGGGTGAATCTCAAGACACATGACTGCTCAACTTTCAGCTCAGCTGTCGAGCTGATATGTGGTGGGGCTGCACTTTTGTTCGCGGTGGGTCTGACGGGCATTCTTTTGCTATGATTTGACACGGAGCCGCTCGGGCTACCACAATGGCCAGCTGGCGCCCCATTGAACAGATCGCCGGAGCAATGAGATTGAAGCAGCACCTTGCGGACTCCGTTCAGTTCATAGGGGTGACTTTCGGGTTCCTGCACTTGTACGGGGGTGGTTTCTCATAAGTAGAGTCATGTGACTCGGTGGTCGGAACTGCCGTTTGCGGATAGCTCGCATGTAGTTGGAAGCTACAGTCCTGCTATAAGATACACAGGTTGATTAGTTCTGGTTCTCATTAAATTGACAAAACGGAATTAGCATACTAGTAGTGACCGGGTGTAGGAGCAGTCGCTTTGTTTGGGATGAAACATTGAATGAATCTGGAAATACATATCTTTGCGGAAATTGAGTAGTAGTATGTGGGTTTCGGAAGTTGCACACGATGTTTGTCTTTCATCATCTCAGCACTAATAGTATCACGATGCCGGTGATATAGTATTCAGACTGATTAGCGTATATAATTTGACGATATAAAGCGCATAATATCCCTCGGCCGTCTACCCACGCCGTCCCCAGATCAGGAGTGCTGCGCAACTGCATTTGCCGCCAAGTGACCCCATATGAGAGACTATCTTATGATATAACCTAATGCCCTCTTAACAACTAAACTAAGTATAACCAGTCACTGCAACGATCTCAACACCTCCGCCGCCACACGTTCCCCGGACCGAACAGCCCCATCCATATACCCAGTCCAGTAGAAGGACGCCTCCGTCCCAGCAAAGTAAATTCCATCCACCGACTCCCTAAGATGCGCTCCATAATCAGTGAGCACACTAGGAGGCGCATATGCGACCGGACCGCCGCGCGAATACTCCTCCCAGTCCCAACGCTGAACGATCACACGGTCGGGATGCGCAGCTTGTGGACCAAACATACCCACGAAGCTGTCAATGACTGCTGCTTCAATCTCCGTCTTGTTCATCTTGTCCACGCGTCTCATTTCGTCCCCGACAATGAACCCCATGATAGCCCCAAAGGATACATCAGCCGGGGTGTTGTCAAACGTGATGCGGATAATGCCTGTATCAGCCAGCGCTTGCGCATTCCACCCCTGTTCACGCCACCAAGGGGTGGGATAAATAGCGATTGCTTTGCCGATTGAGCCCATGCCCATGCGCTGAGTGAGTTGGTCTCGTGCTGGGGGGAGGGGCGGGTCGTACGAGATGCGTGCAGCCATGGGTGGGGACATTGCGACGATGACTCGCTTTGCGCTGATTTGGGTACCGTTTGTGTTGATCATGTACCGTCCGTTACAGTGCAGGACTCTCTGAACAGGACTGCGGAGGTTAATATTCTCTGCTCCAAGTCTGTCTGCTAATCTCAACGCTATCAGCTGCGTTCCGCCAACTATACGACTCTCTTGCGCTCCTCCCGCCACATCAATAAGCCGATCCAAAGTTCCGACCTCAGTCTCATTCCCACTCGCCGCGATATAAGCGAGCATATAAAGCAGCGACGGCTCATTAGCCTCAGTAGCCAAGATCCCAGTAACGAATGTATTGAGGAGAAACCTCGCATCAGACAATGTAAGCTGCGAGGCGAGAAAGGTCTCCAGAGTCATAGTGTCCCATATAGAGGCGTTGGGATGGTCCCAGGGTGTCTCCACATCGATTTCGGCGGCGAGGGCATTCAGTTGCTGCTGGAGTGTGAAAACCTCGATTAAAGCCTCAGTGGTCAAGGGAGGAAGGCTACCACTACCCAATTCGCATGGATAATTGGTAACCGTACCGTTTCTTAGTAAAGTGCAGTTTCCAGTGTTATAGGTCGGATAGGTAGTCAAACCGAGCTCAGCAGCAAGTGCTAGAACCCGGTCCTGCGTTGGACCCACAAACTCGGCCCCAACTTCCTCAACAATACCGCCTGGAAGTTCGACGTTCAGGACACGGCCTCCGACGCGATCGCGGGCTTCAAGTATAGCAAAAGACCTGCCGGCGGCGGCGAGGTCCTTGGCGGCGGAAAGGCCGGATAAGCCTGCGCCGATGATTGCGACGTCCACTTCGGAGACGGGGAAGGCTGCTGTGGTGAGGATAAGACAGAGTAGAGAAAGGAGTTGAAGAGCCATGGCTTTGGGATTCACGATCATCTATTCAGGGAAGTTCGAGTATTGTCTTTCAAGAACACAGACCCAGTAAGTCTCCCGAGAGGCTCGACTATATAACCCGAAGATGGCTTGTGACGTGCAAGATTGGAAACCCGCCGGGGACAACAAAGTCTCCTCGGGAAGGCGCACCTGTGCAACCTCCGGATGGGAGTAGTAGCTCTACAGGGTACTCACTTGAAATGATACTTGGACAACTGTGAGAACAATATATTAAATTCCATTCATTACACTATTTCATTACTCATCCTAGCTAAATCAATTTGAACCGAATGCAAGCACTATTCACAGCTTGGAGCGCGCAATGCCCGAGCCCTTCAGGTCAAACCGGTCCAGATTCATGACCTTATCCCAAGCGGAAACAAAGTCCTTGACAAACTTTTCCTGTCCATCCGAGCTTCCATAAACCTCTGCCAAAGCGCGCAGCTCAGCATGCGATCCGAAGACCAGATCTGCCCGTGTCGCCGTCCACTTCGGCTGACCCGTCTTACGATCCGTACCCTCATAGAGATCGCGACCACCATCCTTAGCCTTCCAGGCCGTGTTCATGTCAAGGACGTTGGTGAAGAAGTCATTGGTCAAGCGGCCAGGAGAGGAGGTCAAGACACCATGCTTCGAACCATCGTAGTTGGTGTTCAGAACGCGCAAGCCACCCACCAGGACGGTCATTTCGGGCGCAGTCAGCGTCAACAGGTGTGCCTTGTCGACGAGATAGTGTTCGGCGCGGACGCGTGACGAGGACTTTCCGTAGTTGCGGAATCCATCGGCCACAGGCTCAAGGTGGGAGAAAGATTCCACTTCCGTCTGTTCTTGGCTGGCGTCCATGCGGCCAGGAGTGAATGGAACGGTGATGGTCTGGCCGGCCTCTTGAGCGGCCTTTTCGACGGCTGCGCAACCGGCCAGGACGATGAGATCAGCGAGGGAGATCTTCTTTCCGGTGGAAGAAACCCGATCATTGAAATCCTTCTGGATCTTCTCGAGCGCAGACAGGGTCTCCTCCAGCCATGGTTGGTTGTTGACCTCCCACTGGCGCTGGGGTGCCAGGCGGATGCGGGCCCCGTTCGCACCACCGCGCTTGTCGGTACCGCGGAAGGTGGACGCGGAGGCCCAGGCGGTGGATACAAAATTAGACTTGTTCAAACCAGTGTCAAGGATAGTGCGCTTCAGAGCAGCGATGTCGTTGGCATCAACCAGAGTGTGGTTAACAGCGGGGATAGGGTCCTGCCAGATCAGGTCCTCGGTGGGTGCCTCAGGCCCGATGTACCGGGTTCGGGGACCCATGTCGCGGTGGAGGAGCTTGAACCAAGCGCGAGAGAAAGCATCGGCGAACTCGTCAGGGTGGTCCAGGAAGCGCCGGGCGATCTTCTCGTAGGCGGGGTCGTAACGGAGCGACAAATCGGTGGTCAACATCTTGGGGAGGTGCTTCTTGGAAGGGTCATAGGCATCGGGAATGATGGCCTCGGTGTTCTTGGCCTGCCACTGGTTGGCGCCCCCAGGACTCTTGGTGAGCTCCCAGTCGAAGCGGAACAAGTATTCGAGGAATGCATGGCTCCACTTGGTCGGAGTCTTGGTCCAGGTCACTTCGATACCGCTAGTGATGGTGTGTGGCCCTTTGCCGGACTGGTAGCGGTTGGACCATCCCAACCCTTGGTTTTCGAGACCAGCAGCAGCGGGTTCGACATCGACATTCTCGGATGAGGCAGCACCGTGTGTCTTGCCGAAACTGTGGCCACCAGCGATCAGAGCGACCGTCTCCTCGTCGTTCATACCCATGCGACCGAAGGTGGTGCGGATGTCGCGCGCGGCGGCAACCGGGTCTGGGTTGCCATCGGGACCCTCGGGGTTAACGTAAATCAAGCCCATGTGCGAAGCAGCCAGAGGCTTCTCCAGATCGCGGGTGTGAATGTTGCGATGGGGTGGTTCATCCCCAGAGAGTGCACCATGCTTGGTGACGCCTGGGAAACCGTCGGAGTAACGTACATCGTTACCCATCCAGGTCGACTCTCCACCCCAGTAGACCGACTCGTCCGCCTCCCATGTATCTGCACGGCCACCGGAGAATCCATATGTCTTGAAGCCCATCGACTCCAGGGCCACATTACCGGCCAGCAGCATCAGGTCCGCCCAGGAAATCTTTGCTCCGTACTTCTGCTTGATGGGCCAAAGCAAGCGACGAGCCTTGTCCAAGCTAGCATTATCAGGCCAGCTGTTAAGAGGAGCGAACCGTTGTTGACCCTGACCTCCACCACCGCGGCCATCGAAGACCCGGTAGGTACCGGCACTGTGCCAGGCCATGCGGATGAACAAGCCGCCATAGTGACCGAAATCAGCAGGCCACCAGTCCTGTGAGTCGGTCATCAAGGCATGGAGGTCTTTTTTTAGGGCATAGTAATCGAGGCTGTTGAAAGCGGCGGTGTAGTCGAAGTCCCGCTCGAAAGGGTTGGATGCCGGAGCATGCTGGCGAAGGATGCCCAAGTTCAACTGATCAGGCCACCAGTCGGTGTTACGGGTGCCTCCACCAGCAACGTTGGCGTTAGACCTGCTTTGGCTAAAAGGACACTTAGCCTCGGCCATGGTTGGATGTTGGATGTGGGATATGCGGAGATGTGATATCTATGGCAGATGTCTGATGGATGGATGATACTCAGACAAGGATGATGATAATGATGATGATGATGGTGCCACGATAGACTTTCCAGTGACTACTCCCTGCCGGTCCCTGGGATGCACCTTATATAGGCTTTTCCCCTCCCTCTGCACTTTCCCCTCATCACCCCCTCTCTGGCTGGCCCGAAATGGCCCGGTCACACGCCCTCGTAGCACCCGGACTGCGGCAGCTCAAAGTCGCCGGATTACTCACCCCGCAAGGATCTGCAAATCCGGGGAGGTGCTTGGTCATCGGCTGCTGAGTCAAGGGATTGTAGCTAGAACGATTGGAGAATTGAGGAAGTCTGGGTGGTGCCAGAGGTGCAGTGCTGCAAGTGACTAAGAGTGGCAAGTGCGGGGAGAGAGCCAGCCAGCATCGAGGAACTTCCTCTGCTCTGCAATTAAGCGAGCCAGATTGGTGCATTGGTGAAGGACCGTGCGACCCTCGCGCAGTCACGGTAGATGCCTCCAGGCTGGCCTTCTTACAAAGGAGGTTTAGTGAAGGAACACCCGTGGCGAGTTAGTTACTGCATAACTCATCACTAACCCTGGGGGAAAACGATGAATAATGTATGCTACTAATGAAGGCACCCCCCACCGCTCCAGACCCGATCACGTGAGCGGATGATGACCTGATCGGCTTTGTATCTTGTCATCTGGCATCGGCGATCCTCCCACCCTCGATGACGCACCAGGTTCAAGGCATGGGATGATGGCCGATTAATAACTGAAAGAGGTCCAGAGCTCAGAAACCTCAGAAACCTTCAGAAACCTCGTTCGCAACATGTAGATAAGAGTGTCTGGGTAGCTGGTCTGGCAGTGGAACCAACGGAACGATCCAGATTCTGGGGATTACCAAGCAGCCGCACCAATCGGGCCACCAGCCCTAACCTCTTGAAACCAAGTCAGTGGAGATGATGATGTCCATCGGCTTGGCTTCTTACCAAGCAGCGCGTGTCCAGAACCGCTTGCTGAAGTAACCCACGTCTAACCCACGGCCTTGGCATGCCTGCAAGCCACCCGCTCAGCACTCTACTATTCGGCTTTGCAGCAGGCACAGCGCTAATCCTCCCAAACTAGTATGACGCGAAGTCCTTGGTAACCTATAGAAATCCCATGTGCTAACTCAACGTGGGTGTACTTTCCGATTAGCCTCATGCACAAGGTACCTGTTCCTGTCACCGAGTGCCTGTTTGTCACTTGTTGTGGTGATCTTGAGCACATCGCGTTCCTCTCGTCTCATCACATCGAGTGATCAACATTGCATGACCCTAGTGGAGCCCCCTTCGTCTCCCAACAGGAGGGTCCGGATTACCAAGTCCCGACACCGTTTGGCTGTAATTCGACTCAAATTCTGGATTCGTAGCTTAACTAAGACGCGTGGTCTGTTAACGGGCCTCGCCATGGATGCCGATATAAGGACCCCAGGGGGACTCCCCCCCTGGTGACTTTCGTCGGAAGATCGCAGCACTCTGAATTCTCCTAGTCTTCGTTTACTCCGCCATGCGTCATTTCTGGCTTTTGCCAGCTGTTGCTGGTATCGCTGGGGCTCAATGCCCCTACCTGTCGGGTGAAATGAGTTTCACCCAGGAGCAGGACAATGCTGGCGATACCATTGAGGTCACGGAGCAGCCCATTGACAACACCCTGTATGTCAATGACACTGGTAGCTACATGACTACCGACTTTGGCACTCCGATCTCCGACCAGACCAGTCTCAAGGCCGGACCCCGTGGTCCTACCCTGTTGGAGGACTTTATCTTCCGTCAGAAGCTTCAGCGGTTCGACCATGAGCGTGTAAGTACAGGAACTGCTGCGGTGTGTAGTAACAATAAATTGACCAAGTGGTTTTCAATTAGGTCCCTGAGCGCGTCGTCCACGCCCGTGGTGCCGGTGCATATGGTACTTTCAAATCCTACGCCGACTGGTCGAACGTCACGGCTGCCGATTTCTTGAGTGCCAACGACAAGGAGACCCCTATGTTCTGTCGCTTCTCTACTGTGGTCGGTTTCCGTGGTAGTGTTGACACTGCGCGTGATGTTCACGGTCACGCTTGTCAGTTCTACACTGACGAGGGTAACTATGGTATGCTTGATATGGAAACCCAACAATAATCCAATACATGCTAACAGATATGTCTCTACTAGACATCGTCGGTATCAACTTCGCCCCCTTCTTCATCCAGGACGCCATCCAGTTCCCCGATCTTGTCCACGCCATCAAGCCCATGCCCAACAACGAGATCCCCCAGGCCGCTACTGCACACACTTCCGCTTGGGACTTCTTCAGCCAGCAGAGCACTGCCCTCCACAGTGCCTTGTGGCTGATGTCTGGTAACGGTATTCCTCGTTCTTTCCGCCACATGAACGGCTACGGAGTCCACAGCTTCCGCTTTGTCGCTGCCAACGGCACTTCCAAGGTGGTTCGCTACCGCTGGAAGTCCCAGCAGGGTGTCGCCAGTCTGGTGTGGGATGAAGCTCAGGCCGCTGCTGGTAAGAACAGTGATTACCACCGCCAGGATCTGTACAATGCGATCGCCAATGGCCACTACCCGAAATACGAGGTCAGCTAACCCCTTCATGTCGATCGATAGAGCCTTTTGCTGACAGTCCCCTAGCTCCAAGCCCAGATCATGGATGAGGCTGACATGCTTCGTTTCGGCTTCGACCTTCTGGATCCCACCAAGTTGGTCCCCGAGGAGGTTGTCCCTTACACTCCTCTCGGAATGATGGAGCTCAACGCCAACCCCACCAACTACTTTGCTGAAGTTGAGCAGGCTGGTGTATGTATCCCCAGTTCAAAAAATGCCAGACATAAACTAACCTCTGCAGTTCCAACCCGGTCACGTCGTTCCTGGCATTGACTTCACCGATGACCCCCTGCTGCAAGGTCGTCTCTTCTCCTACTTGGACACCCAGTTGACCCGTCACGGCGGTCCCAACTTCGAGCAAATCCCCGTCAACCGTCCTCGCAAGCCCGTTCACAACAACAACCGTGACGGCTTCGGCCAGCAGCAGATCCCCACCAACAACTGGGCCTACACCCCCAACAGCATGAGCAACGGTTACCCCATGCAAGCCAACCAGACCCAGGGCCACGGTTTCTTCACCGCGCCCTACCGCTACGCTTCCGGCCATCTTGTCCGCCAGACCAGCCCGACCTTCAATGACCACTGGTCCCAGCCCGCCATGTTCTGGAACTCTCTGATCCCCGCTGAGCAGCAGATGGTTGTTAACGCCATTGTCTTCCAGAACTCCAAGGTCAACAGCCCCCACGTTCGCAAGAACGTTGTCAACCAGCTGAACATGGTCAACAACAACCTCGCCGTCCGTGTCGCTCGTGGTCTTGGTCTCGATGAGCCCTCCCCCAACCCGACCTACTACACCTCCAACAAGACCTCCAACGTCGGTACCTTCGGCAAGCCCCTCCTCAGCATCGAGGGTCTGCAGGTCGGCTTCCTGGCCTCGAACTCCCACCCTGAATCCATCAAGCAGGGCCAGGCCATGGCCGCGCAGTTCTCTGCCGCTGGCGTCGACCTGAACATTGTCTCCGAGGCCTACGCCGATGGTGTCAACACCACCTATGCCCTGTCTGATGCCATCGACTTTGACGCCCTCATCATTGCCGATGGTGTCCAGAGCCTCTTTGCCTCCCCTGCTCTCGCTAACCAGATGAACTCTACCGCCACCTCTACTCTCTACCCCCCTGCCAGACCTTTCCAGATCCTGGTCGATTCTTTCAGGTACGGTAAGCCCGTGGCTGCTGTCGGCAGTGGCAGTGTTGCGCTCAAGAACGCTGGTATCGATTCCTCCCGCTCTGGTGTGTACACTGGCTCGAGCGAGACGACGGAGAAGATCGCCAAGGAGGTCTTGGAGGGACTCTACACTTTCCGCTTTGTGGACCGGTTTGCGCTGGATGAGTAAGGGTATCACGTTTGTACTTGTACTCACGTTCATCGTTTGTGATGATACATCGATTGATCGATAGATATTTTGTGAGATAGATAGAGTATACTAGAGTGTACATATCTCTACTGATGAGGCGTTGTGCTGCTGCAACACATATTTATGAATATATATTCTTTGTGAATGTTATCCTTCTATATAACCAGCAATCGTTAACTCTTCCAAACATATAAATACCTATCAACTAACCAACTTGGAATAACAACTGAAAACATCGACATGTTCGCCCAATTAAAGCTACTTGAACTTCTACATTATGCTGTGCTGGAGTCCCTCCTTCATAAATCCAGAATAAACAAAGAAGGATTCCGATCCTTGCTCGTTCGTCCGTCAGCACGTGATTAACTGCTTTTATTTAACCACAAAATTCCATAGCTCTAACCTGAACCAGTCAAGATCCCTCGATCATCTTTACTGTATGCCATGGCATCCGCAACACAGACTCAAGAGATCGAAATCGGCTCCCCTGTATCCACCACCCAGAACAACACCATTGGCCCCGATATCTCAACCAACTCCAGCACCCGCAAGCCACCACCAACCACAGTTAACAATGAACAAACAACTAACTCTGTCCCCACCGCCAATCAAACAACCAACACCATTAACAACAAAACAACCATAACATGCACAATGCTCTCCCTCTGCCTCTCCGTGCTTCTCTCCGCCCTAGACCTTACAATCATCACAACCGCCATCCCTTCCATAGTAGGTACCTTCAACTCCGCCACCGGCTACACCTGGATAGGCGGCGCCTACACCCTCGCCTACGCCGCTGTAACACCCATCTGGGGGACCGTCGCCGACATATGGGGCCGAAAACCCGTCATTTTGATTGCCATGGCTGTCTTCCTTGGGGGTAGTCTGTTATGCGCGCTAGCACCGTCTATGGACGTCCTGCTCGCTGGTCGGGTGTTTCAGGGTCTAGGTGGCTCCGGCATGGGGATTATGGTCAATATAATCATAAGTGATTTGTTTTCACTACGAGACAGAGGGCTCTACCTTGCCATCACTTCGTTAGTATGGGCTGTCGGAAGTGCTGTCGGTCCTGTGCTGGGAGGCGTCTTTGCGACAAAGCTCAGTTGGCGATGGTGTTTCTGGATCAACTGTAAGACCACATCCACCAGTCTACCCATAGCCTAATCTCTGATTAATCGCAGTACCCATCGGCGCTATTTCCTTCACCGTCCTCCTTCTCTACCTCCACGTCCCCAATCCCCGAACCCCCCTAACAACAGGCCTAAAAGCCATCGACTGGACTGGCATCCTCCTAATCGTCGGCTCCGCACTCATGATCCTCCTCGCCCTCGACCTAGGCGATGTAGTCTATCCCTGGTCCTCAGCGACCATAATCTGCCTGATAATATTCGGCATCCTATGCATGGGTCTCTTCGGAGTAAACGAATACAAACTTGCCCGCAACCCCGTCATCCCATTCTGGCTCTTCTCTTCACCTACAAAAGCAGCCCCTTATATCGTCTTCGCGTGTAACAACTACGTCTTTATTGGGCTGGCATATTACTTACCATTATATGCACAGTCCGTGCTAGGCGCAAGCGCACTAGCCTCAGGCCTCTACCTCCTCCCACTGATAGTCTCCTGCGCACTAGCTGCAGCTGCCGCAGGGGTATACATGCAACAGACAGGACGGTACATACCGGTCATGTACATCGCGCAGATACTCCTCATGATAGGCACTGGTCTCCTAATCGACCTCCGCTTCGAGACCTCACTTACCCGTCTTATCATCTTTCAAACACTCGCTGGAATCGGAGTAGGCATGAACATCGAAGCACCAATCCTCGCCGCCCAGGCAGCTACCACCGTCCGGGACACCGCCGCAGTCACAGCGACAATGGGATTCGTCCGCTCGCTTGCAACAGCTATAGCAGTAGTAGTTGGGGGCGTGGTATTTCAGAATGAGATGACATCTGCTAATGGTGCACTGACTGATAGACTTGATGGTGATGGTGCATTAGCGAAGGAGTTTAATGGGGACCTTGCGGCGTCAAATGTGGAGCGAATTGGTGCGCTCGAGGAGAGTGAACAGATCATTGTGAGGGAGACGTACTTTCAGGCTCTGCGAATGGTCTGGGTTATGTATGTTGCGTTTGCGGGGTTGGCGTCGGTGATTACGCTGTTTGTGAGGGCTCATGACTTGAGGAGGGAGAATGAGGGTGCCGTGTTGGGGGTGGAGAGGGGGCGGGGGGATAGTCGGTTAGAGGAGCCAGGGAGCGAAGTAACTGTGGAGGTGGAGATGGAAGGTATGCGTGGTAGGAGTCGGACTTGAAATGTGAACCTAGCAGAAGATCGTACATTTCGACTTGCTTTGGCACGGTTGTCCAGATCGGGAGCCACTTTGAAAGCCCTAAGCGGCAATAATATGGACCAGATTCCCTTCCTCATGAAGTAGTATTCTGCATTTCTTGGACACATAAAAACCGCTATGCTGACGATGTATACACAGAGCGTATTAGAGCCTTGACCTGCAGTGTGACATTGCACAGGCTGATTTGGGAGACGACTGCACAACACTCTAGTAGCGTCGAGGGGGATGATAGCTGCGGAGCAAACATTTCGAACAAATTAATATTTGAATCGTATCTACCCATCGCTTCGGAATCCGAGCACCAGAAAACCCGCCCAAGCCTAGATTTTACAAACCTGGGACTATATGCCAGATAGCAACAATCATCCCTCCCTCCCAGCAAACCGACAACACGACTCTCCACAAAGACATTTCTTGCTTAGCTGGCGCCAATAATTATCCGAATAGTCGACAGTGATTTCGCTTCCTGCTAAAATGCCCCGTGAGACTACTATAATGCGCTCCATGCCCCGCCAGTAGAACCGTTGGAACTGGCTGTTCGGCCGACAGGAGTGGTTGATAAATCGGGTGAAATTGCCCATCTGCCCCTGATATATTTGGTATGCTCGACCGCGCGAACCACCTAGCATCACATCTACTCCTTCTATGCCGTTTGTGATGAGGCCCGTGAATTCGCCTATTACTGTTCCGCGATCGAAGTTCTACTTCTGCGTCAGTAAACTGTCAGGGAAAGGCACGCACGGTGCTAGGGAAAAGCGAATGGAAATCACGAATCCTAGTGAAGGAAATGGTTAACTCACACAGCGCGCAATAACGCCATTATTCTTGCCAGTCGACGTGCGAAAGACCTGAACTGGCACCGGATGACGAACGCCACCGAATAACGCCGGGAAACACAGGCACTGGTTCTTCTGAATCTCGTCCGACTGTCTTTCCTTGCATACGAGACACAGATCGGGGTCTAGTTCTGGTACCCGACGTGGATCATGTGTTCCAAAATGAGTACGGTCTAGCACACACTCTTCAATGAACTGGTACTGCAATCCCTGAGGAAGGTCAAGATGCTCGTATGTCGAAGCTAGGGGGACAGCAGCACCCTCCGACATATTAACCCACTCATGCGGATGGCCATGATAGACACACGACGTATTCTGTCTAATGACCTGTAGGAGGTCCCTCCATCCCGGGTGAAGAGTATCAGCTGCTACCTCGAAGCTGGATTGGAGATGCCGTAGACGGGTAAATAGTCCCTCGCCGAATTCTGTGCGATATTTGCAGAATCGGTAGATGCCAGTACTGGCGAATATCAGGCAGGCCCAACCGCCTGTATCTTTGATTTCTTTGTAACCGCGCCAGATTGCCCTACATGTGTGTCAATAATGCGCTCTGTCAATGGGAGGCGGAAGCAGTACATTCGATTACGGAGATCCTTTTCCTTCCAGTTTAGAACCACGCAAGCCTCCTTAAGAACCATCATTCGCGCATCTGTTGTCGAAAGATGAGGCTTCTCTAGTCGAACGACGGCAACGCGTGCTTCGAAACATTCTATCCAGTATGCTTGGACGATCATTTCCAGAGCACGAGAGGACTGGCTTTGATTGTAGTATTTCAGGCATAATGTATTTATCTCACGGGATACCTACTGATGTCAGCCAAGTCCGAGTTAGTATCACCA
Organism: Aspergillus niger; assembly: GCF_000002855.4. Classification (NCBI taxonomy): domain Eukaryota; kingdom Fungi; phylum Ascomycota; class Eurotiomycetes; order Eurotiales; family Aspergillaceae; genus Aspergillus; species Aspergillus niger. The sequence continues at coordinate 428,517 of NT_166518.1, read as the reverse complement.
GAAAACCTACCTCGAGACTAACACCAGTGCGGATATCCGTGTTTGATTGTATGATCTGTTTTTCTTAGTGTCTGAAACATAGTACTTTCCGTGAGATGCCATACCGAGGGAAGTCGGCTAAGTTTCACAGGTGAATGTAGTTGTCGCCATATTCCTGCTATAAGCTTGTCGGCTGAAGTCGGTTCCAGCACAGGTAATGAATACTCCTGCCGTGGGTTCTTCCGTTGCGGAAACCGGGTGTCACTGTGGACCTGTCGTACAGATGGCTTGGTTCCACTAGAATCGGCAGCGGCTTCCAAATCTAAGCTTTCGTATTCATGATCTCTTGACTCATCTGGCTGAATGGTTGTCGCCTTTGCTGGTCGAAGCGCGCTTACGGTCTTGCGCCGCTTGTGAGGATGGCTCTGAGCAGTGCTATTATCACGGCCGCCGTTCGAGTCGGTGCTGATGGTAGCATATTCTGTATTAATCTATACAATCCGTTACTTATCTCATTCTATTTTCAGCTTTCTAGTTAACCTACTGTAGAGTCAGGCGTTGAAACGGGTGTGGGTGGCAACGGCACTGCCTGCCCACTTCGAAGATCAATGTATCCCTAGACAAAGTTAGGCGAGAATCCTAAATCTAATATTAAATTGATATAAATACCAAGACTAAATCACTTGTCTGTTTAGACGTCGTCACGTCAGTGACTATTGATGCTTCAATTCGAAGGTGGAGCTGTGGGTAGCCATTTTCCTCACTTGCACTCTTCTGCCTGCTATCCTGGCTGTGCCAGACAGCATGTACGGCTGACTGAAGATGTGCTGGGAAAGATGGATTTTGAAGAATGCTGGACAATTGTGAGATCAGTGATGGTGCTATATAGTCCATTATATTTCAACAATAGCTTATTATTGAGGATATTGACAACGTACGACAATCAAATGGTCTTTACTCGGCTATCGGCTGATCTTGGGGATGCCAAGAAGGGCAGATTCTGCTCGGGCAGAATGCTGACTAATTTTATCGCCCATCACTCAGCCCAGTTGCCCAAGATTGTTCTTTGGTTCAGCAAGTTAGGCAGGTCCTTTAATGTTGATATATAGAATGGATAGGCTCAAGTGTAGGGTATCTTAGAGCTAGAGCTTGCTTTCTGCAGGGGTGCAAGCATTTTGTTGTGGAGATGCATCCATCATCCAGGGGGGCTGACCCCCCCCCAACATGAGAATTGCCAATTCTGCCCTACAGAATCGGCTAGGTCGGTTGGGAAATGTGTAGAAGCGAAAGGGATTTTATGTCTGGTCCAAGCCCCAATCAATTCCAATAATAAATAAGAGAAACACCTCACCTACCGTTCCTTACTTATACAAGACACACATTAACCGACCATGCCCGGCACTAAGTACTTCGGTGGGCAGAGTCCATATACCTACTCCTACGACAATCGGACAGAAGGAGACGCTTTCGTATGCTGAATCCATGCAGAGGCATGTATCACGATGTCCGTCGACGACTACCCCACTACTGGAGTGATATTCGAGATGCGCTCACCTATCGAACCATTGCAAGTACAATTCGCATATACTTCATCAAGTAGGCCCCTAAATAGACCACTTTGGTGTTGTCCTTACTGAAAATATCCAGTATTCTCCCAGCTATCGCCTACACCTTGGATATGTATCGCCGAACCGGAGAGTTCTATGGCATCAACGAAGCGCTGTTTTCCTCTGCTCTCGCGGCTATGGTTTTCAGCGTCTTGGGCGCACAACCACTCACTATCGTTGGTATCACAGGACTAATATCGCTGTTCAACTATACCATATATGATATCATAGTCATCTATGAGCCGGCTATATATGCCAACTTCATGTGCTGGACTGCTATCTGGGCAGCGATCTTTCATTGGATTGTTGCCGTGTGCAACCTCTGCGATTATATGCGCTATGTCACGGACTTTTCATCTGAATCGTTTGGTGCATATGTTGGAATCATCTATTGCAGTAAGTCAGGAACGGTATACCTTCTTGTAGGGACGGCTACTAAGTCGAGTAGTAAAGGGAGTCGAAGAGCTGGTGAATGAGTTCACTGTCTACGGTCCAACCGCAGGCTTCATGAGCTGCATGATTGCTATACTGTATTTCTTCACAATATATGGCCTAGAATTGGTAGGATCCAGCACGATTTGTCGACCATGGCTTCGTGAACTACTTGCAGATTATGCTTATGTGGTAGGATTTACCTCCTTTCTACGCCTGTAAACCTCCGGCTCACTATTCGCCAGATCGGAACAATCTTCTGGGTAGGATTCGCGCATATCCCCGGCAATCTCAAAGCCACTGGCATCTCATTCGTGCCCATCACTCGGGCATTCTATCCAACACAGCCGCGTGGCTGGCTAATTCACTTCTGGGAACTGGAGACAAAATGGGTCTTTGCAGCCCTGCCTTTCGGATTCTTGGTCATGCTGCTCTTCTATTATGACCATGTAAGTAATTCCCCAGTCAACGCGAATATTACTTCCCCCTAGTGACATAATAACATCGAACAGAACGTCAGCAGTCTCGGAGCTCAAGGCCGACAATACCCACTGGAAAAGCCAGCCGGATTCCACTGGGACTTCTTTCTCCTAGGCTGCACCACCTTCATCGCCGGTATCACTGGCATCCCAATGCCCAACGGCCTCGTCCCACAGGTACAACCCCCCACTTTCAAGCACACAAACTCCTTACTTACATACCCACCAATCCAGGCACCCGTCCACACCACCTCCCTAACCGTTACTGAAACCACCCTTCACATCATCCCTATCTCAGACCCAGAGTCCGAGGGCACCGAAATCTGCCGACCCATCATTACCCCGACAGCTGTTATCGAGCAACGCATCTCCCACTTCCTAATGGGTCTCGCCATAATTGGCACCATGACCGGACCTCTTCTGATAGTCCTACACACCATGCCCGCCGCCGTGTTCGCAGGTGTCTTCTTCATTGTAGGCTGGGGATCCATAGAATCGAACGGCATTCTGCACAAGATCATCTTTCTCCTTCGTGAGGATCGATTTATCCCGCGGAATGAGAAGTTACTCCGTGTTCCGAGGCGGAAGATTATGCTCTATGTGATGTGCCAGGTTATTGGAGTTGCCGCGTGCGTGGCGATCTCGCAGACTATTGCGGCAATTGGGTTCCCGATTTTGATCATTGGGTTGATTCCGTTTAGAGTGTGGGTTGTACCGAGGTGGTTTGGAGTGGAGGAGTTGGGGGTGTTGGATGGGTTGACGGCGGATGGGGAGGCGGTTTTGTGTAGTTTGGGAGGACCACCTAGGTTTCCTGGGGAGGCAAGAGGGGTGGAGGGTGAGAGACAGAAGGGTGGGGAGTGAAGATGGACTTGATATACTAGAACGGAAGAACTCGTGTGGTTAAGGTCTAGTATCGTGTCTGTCAAGACGTGGTGAGTAGGATGATACGAGGTATAGCGATGTTTAGGTGTAGAAGGAAACATTTGTTCCTATCAACATTCGATATAGTTGTGGTAATGGATCTAGAGTATATACTGTTGCCATCGTTCTATGTACAACTATAGAATAATATTATAAAAGCCAGCTGACGTCAATATCCGTTTCAACGTGAACCATAAGTGGAGTATACGTATCCCGACGATGGCCGTACTCACCCGGGCTGACATGGGTATCCGAAATGAGCTTATCAGTACTGTCGCTGCTTGCATGTCCCTTCTGCCACAAGTTGACTATCTTTCGTGCACCAGGATGTAAGCTCATATAGTTGATTGGTTTCGCACACACTCCCTTGCTGCCCGAGCCAACTGTCGACCGGGGACGATCCCGCAGGGCTTTGACCAGTGCTATGCAGCTGGGAACACTGATCGAAATGACAGAAATCGAACCCTCAAGAACAGTCCAGTAAGCATATGGCACAAAGTTCCATGTAAGATCCTGGTTCATAACGGGGGTGAGCTGAACCACGGCGACGAGACGGCCAAGCGACAACACAACGACCGAGTAGGCCATCATGAAGGAAACAAGGAGGTATATGCGGCGCTTTACACTAGCCTGCAAGCCCCAAATCATTGGAACCGGAAGGAACAAGATGTAGAAGTCAATCATGCATGAGAGAATGGCCGTTGACAAATACCATTGGAATTGGGCGATACATGTTCCCGGTAATGCAGTGTTCCAAGCCTTTGCAATGGGACGGCATTCAAGTATGGTGGATATCCAGGCCGCTAATAGCCATGCAGATGTCAGTCCACCCGCGATCCAAAGGTGTGTGCGGAAGGAACGGTTGTTAGATCGAAACACGCGGGCGTAAAAGAACACGGCTGAGAGCTTGGGCACACTGACTGAGCCGTCGAAGAAAAAGTATGCCACGTAGAGATAGCGGGCGCCGGCCATGAGGTATTCTGGGTTGATCGCAGCTACTACCTCACTATGATAACCCATGCCAATTTGTCTCCACGCCGTCAGAAGGGAAAGGACGGCTAATTCCATCGGCTACGGAGAATCACAAACCAGTCAGAAGCGTGTAATACTTTCACTGTGCATTGAAGCATGCATACCAATGCGAGGATCGCGAAGAAGTCATCCCACCACCAGTCTTGCTGGGTAATAAATTTACTGATGACCCGAAGCGCCGTGAATAGCGTTGTGAGGACGATTAGGACGATGAATGTGATCATGATTCCTTCTCCGCAATCAGGAGTACCACTGGGAATGTCTAGCGCCATGGATAGTACAGTCAACGAGAGTGAATGTGAACAGTGCGAGAAGTATCACCAGGAAAATGAAGAGCAAAAGGGGACATTACTGGGGCCCTATAAACTATAAATGATCAATGTTGTATGGCCTGGCCATGTTGGGGGAAAAGTGACGTTGGAGGGGCTGAGTGGAGAAGCCATAAGGCACCAGATCAACGCTAATGTAACAAGGATCATTAGGACTGAGAGGGGTAATGGTCAAGCTTCAAGGGGACTCCCTCCGCCAGCCCTTGCCTCCAATGCACGAAACAGCCCGCATTATGCTTCTGAGAGGGCGGCCGGAGTGGGTTATTGTTTTCTCTTTTTCATCGATGCACTACCCCAGCCATGGCCCGGTCACAAGTGTCAGCACACCACTAGGGGTTCCACGGTGATGGCCCTGAAGAATGATTCGCTTTTACTGCATCTATTCCTGCCGCTGCTTACCATGTAGGCGACCTTTCACGATTTTATGAAATCCCAGCTTGAGTTGGACGTACCGGTGACCGAGGTGGGAGCATTCTTAAAGAAAGCCTAGGCACAGCCCACAACGGCACAAGCAAGGTTTATGGGGGACCTTATGGCACAGCATGGCAGGCTTGAATTGTCTCATCCTTGTTCATTCCTGTAGCCGCCGACGCAGATTATCTGTAGGTCACTTTCACATCTAGTGCGCAGGCTAGGCTGTGCTAGCTACCTGCCGCATTTCAATTGGGCCCTGTGCCACTCATAATTTATTTTGTGGTATTGGGGTTATTCGGTTATTGGATCATTTGCTAAGCATCCTAGTCGTCCCTACCCGCGGAAAAGATTATAGTCGGCGATGAAAGCTCCCGACTGGCGCCGACCCTCTGTAAAATCCTCGGGGTGGCTGGACAACCCACTCCTGAGCGAAGAGAGTATCGGCACTCTGGAAGCTTTGCATTGTCCATCTTCTAGGTATAAGGCCTGTCTCCGATTTCTGCAGGCTATGCAGCCTACATTCAGACGACCAAGAAGCACGCCGATCCCCATCACCCATCTCTCATTATCTCAGTACCTGCATAGTCCAAAATTCGCCCTTTCCTGCATTTATGTGACCATACTCAAAGGAGCTATAGCAAATTGAGGTGAGGAGAACAACAATCCCCTTCTGCACTTGTCTCATGCAAATATCATGCAAAAGAAAGCTATCGTTAGCATGGACAGAGGGATGCGAGGAGGGTTGAGAGCATAGTTGCTGTTCTTGGTCTTGATACAGTTGTGGAGGAGATGTTCATGTGTAGTTGTTGGAGTGAGGTGGTGAGTCTTGCTGTAGATGTTCCTGACTCGGAGTCCACCCGTTGTGAGACGGGTGTCGATGGTGGTGGTGGAGGGGCGAAGTGGAAGAAGGTTGATTAGACACCGGAGCACGTCAATGCGATGCAGAGACTCCGTGTCCCTGGTTGAAAGGCGAAATGGCACTGGAGTTTCCATCCAACCGAACCCCCAATTCAGTGTAAACTAGGCCTTATCATTCACTCTAACTCAGCAAGCGAATAATCAGGTGTCCTGTGTATTTCGTAGGATGGTCTTGTTACGATTTGCCAACCCCGCATCTTCACCTTCCTCTTCAAGTAAAGATGTTCGGGCTTCCATTTACTAGTGTGGCCAAGGAGCACTAAAGTACAATTCTCACTTACAATATCATTCGCTGCGATACTTTTGCTGGACTCTAGAGACCTGTATAGAGTACCTCTCAGTAGACTTCCCGTAGTCAAAACGTCCTTCGAAAGGACCCGTTTAAATACATCACTTCCCGTGTCTGATTGGATGATATGAATCAAGGATGCATGTATTCTCTATTAGTACGCTCCACCACCCTCCGTCGGTGTTTCCCTTGATTGGGTCACAGCTGCCAGTGCCTCTAACCTATATACAGTATTGGAACGCAAGACTAGCAGGTCACCAGTAGGCGAGATCAAATGATCAGGAATTTTTTTTCATTCTACTCCTCTTTCCTCGAACAGCAAGAAATTCAAATGTTTCTACCTCCACTTATCGAGCTACAGAATGCTGTGTTCTTGCATAGCAATCATAACATAGCTACAACTTCACCTTTCGGATTAGCGAATTGCTTCAACCTTCGTAAATTGGGAAAAGTAGGTCGAGAAAACGGGTAAACGGACATCTTGGGATCGCCCAGGCAGAAATCCAAGCCAGCGACTTGCTGTGTTGGCTTTGGCATGCAAGCAGGTGGAGTAGCGTGATATAACTGCTCCAAACACATGCGATGAAGATAGTGGGGGGCTTGGCGAGGGGGTTGGGACTTGGGGAGGGCGCGGGTGCAGCCGCGTTTATCGAACCATTGACACTGAATTGTTCTCTCGCACTACTGTCGGCCGCCAAAACCAGTAACCACACCATGCCGTACTTCGGCGTCATACTTCTTACTTAGTACTATTTTTATCTAGCTTAAAGATGATTGCGCCATATCCAGATCTCGATCAACTGTTTTCCCTGTGACCTTTAACAGTTCACTGCTGTCTTTCACGTCGACAAACCGGCTCCCCACTAACCTTTTCAGACAGTCCACAGTGGGCGGGCCACTTCTCGCTCTGAGCACCTTTTTCAAAAGCCTTGGGACTGTACCAGAGCCCCAGACCTCAATGTTGGCCTTTATAGAAGTACTCTTCTCGTAGATTGTTATTCTGACATTGCGAATCTGAGTCACAGTTATGTATGCATTTCAGATATTCGGAATGGCTAACACCTCCTGATCAGTTCGTTGTGCCGGATAAGCGCTCGAATCGGGACACAACAATGTGACTGCTGTACCCAAACCACTCGCTCAAGCTGGAAACGCCTACCTGTCAGTGCCAGAGCCAGGTTAACTCAGTTCAACCCAGTTCGTACAGCGGCCATCCTCTCCCGTGCTGGCAGCGGATCACAATGCCTTTAAGGTCGGTTGTATTGGTAAAGACACTAAAAAAATGTCTATGCCATGGCTGGACGAGTCCCAACGAAGAATGCCACCTGCAGTCTTGAGTTCACAGGACACATTGTTACCTTAGGTGTGGGCAATATTCCGCCGCTGGTTACAGGAGAGCAGTTATGGACAATGATCATTTCGAAACCTACCAGACAGTCCCATCCTGAAGCTGTATCAAGTCGACCATAACTGGCAGGTGTCCTGATTGTCTTTTGCACAGCCATGTACGCGCCTAAGTACTGCACACGTCTGCAGTCAGGCGAGTCAACCCTCGTCCACTCTGCTGCCGGTGCTGTCAGCATCACAACAATCTGACTTGTCCGGCACCTTGGTGTGGGCGAGCTTTTGCGCATCCGTGGACAATGAGGAAAAGAAGCGGTACCTAGTCGCGGGTCATATTATTGACCGCATACCTTCGAATCATGCATATGTCAACTTTTTGAAGCTTCCGAGGCCAGTAACCGTTGCAAAGTGGTACACGGATGTCTGCAAAGTTGAGTCAAGTGAGGTATCAGCAAGCCCATATTGCTTCTTTTCCAGTAGCTCTAGTACATAATTACCCATACTATTGAACCTTATTACACTATTACTTAATTTCTTCACCGCTAGGCCTTCAGGAACTTGCTTAGGAAGATAGACCGTACGATATGAGGTTTGCCTATAAGCTTTGGAAACATATCAATATTACAATCATCTCGCTGCACTGTTTCCACCAAAATAATGATCTCATTGAATCACACCCACCCTTGCCATCTTATCCAATTCAACTATTACTACTATAAGGAAGGCTTCTACAGTCCTCTTCGCCCTTGGCCTTCTTGGGAGTCCTCTTCTGACTGCTGCGTGGGATTATGCATGGAACCATCATTTCCAATTGAGTATTCTGTATACAAACTAACAAGGTTCATTCAGGTGGAAAATGCAGAGTGGAAGTTCTGTGCCACAGGTTGTCCAGTGACATGTGATACCAAGCCTGATCCTCATATTGCTTGCTCTTCGGAATGTGTTCAGAGATGTGAATGTAAACTAGGTTATGTTGCAAAGGTTGTCGGTGGTACAGTACAGATTATCCGAGAATTATCTTAGCTAATGACATAATAGGGCGGCCATTGTGTTCTTCCACAAGATTGGATGCATTGTCTGCAGAACAGATGAGGCATGTGGTACAAGAGTCACTAGCCTGTATCCAAGTACAGGACACTCACCCTTGGGAACCCAGCCCTCTCGAGCTGGCAGGTTGCTGATGACATCATAGGTTCCTATAATGCATATCTCCATGTTTCCGGGGTTTTAATACTGTTGCAAAATAGAGGTGTTTACTTTTCAGTGTCTATTGTGTGTCAACTTTCACTAGGTGGCCAGCTATTGAACTGAAACCATCAGGTCTTATCACACAATATGCCCAAAGTTTCTGTAGACTTATCATCCTGTTAGTTGAAGACTAAAATGTTCAATTTTCCTCGTTACAAAAGATGCATAGGAAAATGTAAAAGCCCTGATCAACATTTACGGGGAATCATTGTAATGAGGTATGTTATGTTGTCTTAGCATTATGCCCTACAAAGGTAGAAATACTGCCAATTCACGCCAAGCTAGACGAGAAAACCATCTAACCTGAAGAACGGTACAAAGATCTTCTGACCTGAAAGGGCTTATTCCACTAGGTTTCTTGACTCTTAAGCAGGTTTTGTACGTCATGTCTTACAAGATCGGCACTCTACTAAGTAGACCCTATCATACTATTGATTCCCATCACACGACCTTCGCGGACCTCGGATTATGACCGTGTCAGTTCGCCCCTTCATTTATCAACCATCGTTACACGAGGTGGAATGTAGGTAACCTGGTTAGAAAGCAGGAATTCATTCCAAAAGAATGCATTTTGTGCTTGCCATCGTGCTATTCAAAGCTATAAATACCATGGAACCCCTTTGTTCTCCGCCAAGTCAATTCTACAATCCTCAAGCACACTCGCTCTCAAAACGCTCCTCACCGAACTTATAAAAATGAAGACTCTCTCATTCTTCTTTTCCATCAGCCTTCTCGGCACCTCGCTCCTGGCTGCTGCCGCACCCAACTGTGTATGGCCCTAATACCCTTGTACCATCTCTCTCATCAAGCTAACAGTTATGGTTTATGAGGGAACAAATCAAGAGTTCTCTCTCTGTGGCACACCCTGTCCTGCAACATGTTCTAATCCGAACCCATCCAACTGTGTGATTGCATGCATCCCGGGGTGTAAATGTAAAGATGGATATATCTACAGCGATGTAGGTTATATGGCACTACTATTAGGTATCTCTTAGCTTACATCACTCCAGGCTCTTGAATGTGTTCTTCCAAATGACTGTTGAGATGGGTGGCTACAAACTACGATACTAGCATAATTGCACCGCTACAACCAGGTGTGATCGATAGAGAATTCAAATATGTTTGAACATGTTTCTAATTGCGACGATAACATTCCGATGCGCCTTGTGGTAGTAACAGTAATATCATCGAGACCAAGTAGAATCATACCTTGTGATCTCTCTTCACTTCCTAGATTGTAGGCTCCATAAGTCTGTCCTAAATGCAGGAGCAAGATCGCTAATATATTGATGAGCTGCTGCCGTGAGGCAGAAAGTGCCACAAGCGTAAAATAGCAGTACGCATTGCTTGGATGCTAGAGCAGAAAAAAGCCTACGAACCACGCTATAGACATTCCTCCCCGCCGGATTCATTTTCCGAGGAATGTCTGCAAGCAATTACCTGTCTGAGTCATACTTTTCTACCACCCGCACAAGCCGAATTTCAGCCGAGTTACATATACTAACTTATGTGCGTCTTAGTGTGAATTTTCCCTACTGAAATCCTATTTCTATAACTAGGATAAATGTTCGAATCTAATTGATATTTTCAGGTGCTATGATGGTTACTGTACTTTCGTATATTCATTTTACACGTTGAAGTATTTAACATACTTCGATAAAATAGACTTTGAGCTCTATAGAAGATCGCTTAGGCGTTCTCCTTTGTGGCCGGAACAGTTACTCTTGCCACGCACCTTTATCCACAATCCACCTCCCAAGCTGTTGCCAGGCAGCAAAAAGTGGCGCCAAATTCGGCCTGGACTACGGCGGTCTCAAAAATCAGATTTGCCAGATGCCCGCTAATACCCGGCGTACTAGAGCAGAAAGGGAAGGCGACTAAAGTCTGCTGGAAATACACCGTAATACCCATTTCGATGCTAACTGTCCGGGAATCATTTCTAGGTTTCTCGTACAGATGGGTAGACGGTGGATAGAAATCCCTATGCTCAACACATACATACAGGTCATGCGTCCTTAAACCCTCCCATTGGCCCCTTCCCCTCCACAAGATGACATCCAATTTTCCTAGCAAATTCCCGGGCTTGATCCTCCGTTATCGCTTGCGCATTAGATGACTTTCTATTTTCGGCCAAGTCTTTCTTCCGATAAGGATGAATAGCGGTTGAGCCCGTCAAGCGGGCAGCCAACATAAATTGATCTGCAAGTGGTCGGGTTTGCAAAGCTGGTTATTAGGGCTGTGTGTGATAGTTCTTATCCCGTGCAGGCACAGATACCCCTCTCTGCTTAATTAACCACCCGTCAGGTGTCCGCACTTACATGGCGCCATTAATGTCTAAAAGCAAGACATTAATTCATCCTTCACCAATCAATGGCCATCATTGGTTGCAATGACGGATAAGATACATTTAGTTACATAACTATATATTGACCATGGTCTGATAAGGGTCCGTTCTCCTCACGGAAGTGAGACGTTGCTAGTTCCCGTGCCCTAACATGAATTGGATGCCGAAAGGATGCAACCCCGTCGGAGTGTATACGGAGATGCGTCGGAGTCTATTTCATTATAAATATCAGGGTAGCAGTATGTGATGTTCACAGTACTCTTGCACTGAAGTAGGGTACAGACGGGATAAGGAGTCAGAATGAAGTTCTTCTCGACAATCTGCAGTTTGACCCTTGCGGTCTCTGCGTTGGCCTTGCCAACTTCTGACCATGTTATTCATGAGAAGCGATCTGCTACCCCATCTCGATGGGAGAAGATCAGTCGGGTCAATGGTACTGAGCATGTCTTGGTGCGCATCGGTCTGACGCAGAACAATCTTGATCGAGCCTATGAGTATCTCATGAGCGTGTACGTTGCTTCCTTTACCCTATATTGTTCCGACTGACTAGTCAGGTCTGACTCCGTGTCGCCTAACTACGGCAAATTCTGGACTCCAGAAGAGGTGCACAGTACCTTTGCGCCGTCGAATGAGACTGTCAACGCTGTGCGCAACTGGCTTATTGAATCCGGTGTGGATGAGTCGCGCTTGGTTCACACCAAAAACCAAGGCTGGATTGTGTTTGATGCAACCACCAAAGAAGCGGAAAATCTCCTCCACACCAAGTATTACCACTACACTGACCGGATTTCTGGCTTCAAGACACTCGCAGCGGAAGAGTATGTCTCCCATTCATTCTCAGAGATATAGTATACTAACAAGACGACCAGATACCGCGTCCCCCAGAAGATCCAACAACACATCGACTTCATTAAACCCGGCGTTCTTCTCCCATTGACCTCCAAGGGCCCATCTGCCAAGCACACCAAGAAGTACAAACCCTTGAAGCAGACATCAGTCAACGCCACGTCTCTCACCACGTGCGACGAGGTCATCACTCCAGCTTGTGTCGCCGCTCTGTACAAGATCCCTCACGCAAGCGGCAACGTCAGTGCAAGCAATTCGCTTGGAATCTTCGAAGAAGGAGACTACTACGCCCAGGAAGATCTGGATCTCTTTTTCCGCAACTTCACCCCGTACATTCCGAAGGGAACACACCCTAAGCCGGCATTTATCGATGGAGCCTCAGCGCCCGTGAGCGTTGCCGATGCTGGTGCGGAGTCGGATTTGGACTTTCAGCTTGCGTATCCAATTGTTTACCCTCAGACCATCACGCTGTATCAGACAGATGACTATGACTATGCAAGTGGGGAGGTTGAGACTGATGGATTCTTTAACACCTTTCTTGATGCTGTTGATGGGGTAAGTTGGCCTCTGGAATTTTCGGATTTAGCTAATGATTCAGTCATACTGCACCTACTGTGCCTATGGGGAATGCGGAGACAGCCCGACTCTCGATCCCACTTACCCAGATAACTCCACCGGAGGGTACAAGGGACAGTTGATGTGCGGTGTTTATAAGCCCACGAATGTCATCTCCGTCTCTTATGGTGGCCAGGAGGCCGACCTCCCGGCTTACTACCAGCAGCGACAATGCAATGAGTATGCCATCCCCGCCTCTGTTTATACAGCCCCAAATTAACAACAGGAATAGATTCCTCAAGCTCGGTCTCCAGGGAATTTCCATCCTCTTCGCCTCTGGCGATGATGGCGTCGCAGGGCCCCCAGGCGACGACTCGACTAACGGGTGTCTCGGAAATGGAACCATCTTCAGTCCTGCGTTCCCCAATTCGTATGTTTTCTTCTCTTGCAATATCCTTGCAACAACCACATCTAACTTCTCTAGTTGCCCCTGGGTGACTAATGTCGGAGCCACCAAACTCTACCCCGGAAAGACCATCGCAGACGGGGAAAGCGCCGTCGTCGACCCGGCCGGCCACCCCTACTCGGTCGCATTCTCCTCTGGTGGTGGCTTCAGCAACATCTATACTATTCCAGACTATCAAGCCGAAGCAGTAGCAGAGTAGGTTCTTTTCTATCATCCTATACGCGCAATCTAACAACCCCCATTCAGATACTTCAAAAAGCACAACCCGCCCTATCCTTACTACGAAGGCAACGCCAGCTTCGGCAAAAACGGCGGTGTCTACAACCGTCTTGGACGTGGGTACCCCGACGTGGCAGCGAACGGCGACAACATCGCGGAGTACAACGCGGGAGAATTCATACTTGAGGGTGGAACTAGTGCTAGTACGTTACTACCCTACTACATCCACCCAACTCCGTTATATTTCAATTACTAATGACAATAATCAAAAGGTACCCCGATCTTCTCCTCCGTGATTAACCGCATCATTGAGAAGCGCATCGCGGCAGGAAAGGGCCCACTAGGCTTCCTGAACCCGGTTCTGTATCGGAATGCGTGGGCGTTGAATGATATTACGAACGGGTCGAATCCGGGTTGTGGAACGGAGGGGTTCTATACTGCTCCTGGGTATGTATTTTCCTCTCGATCTTTTATTCCTTTATTACCGTGCTTCGATATATGGAGCCATGCTAACAATCGGTGAACAAAATAGATGGGATCCCGTCACCGGTCTCGGAACGCCTAACTTCCCGAAATTGCTGGACGTGTTCCTGAACCTCCCGTAACGGGGGATTTCACACGGCTCGGAGGAAAAAGAAAAAGTGAGGCAAGATCAATAACCGATTAGCAATGTGAGACATCTCTTTAGTGAACCCCGCAGTGGTAGGTCACATCCCGTGCATCCTGCGGTCTGCAGCTTATCGTGTCACCGGGGTTCCGGCGCAGGTCCGTCGGGGATGTTCGTGCCAAGATGTGTGGTCCTGATCCTGATGCTTACTTTTCTTATCGGGGCTATATTGGCACAGCCCAATTGTCTGGCATTCTTGATTATTCGAAAAGCAGAGAACACTTTGTATATCGCTCATTTGATGCTACATGTGGAAGTGATCAACTTAGGCTGGACTTGTGTTGTTGCGGGGTTCTAAGTTGGTGACTGCACCTGTGCTTAGGGCAGCTCTCTTCCCGTAGAAGCATGTAGAAAATGTATCAATTATAAATGGTGAACCTGGGCTTTCTAGGAGACTACTTCTACGCAGAAAGTCTAAGGTCGAATGCACGGTCGCGAAGTCCTCACTTAGACAGATCTGAAGTTGTAGCCGAGGTGTTGAATTTCGATTGCATAGCATGGTCAAAATCCGCATGCGAGATAGTAAATTCTATACAGGAAACTATAGCGGTTCAGCAGAGAGATCATGTAGAAACGTATCTGCCTGCTAATACTTTCTTCACGTAAACCTCCTTCATAAATCTATCGCGAGGGCCTCGATGAAGGTCGATGGTGGGATAATTGATAGAGGCACTGAGAAAAACCTTCTATCAAAATCAGTGCCAAAAAATAGACAAGCAATGAGCAACATGAGAACCAGCTCTTTGAAGACAACCTCATAACATCGGTGTCACTCACTCGACAGGGAGAATCCGGGAAGGGAGTATTGGTGCCCGTCAACTTAATCTATGGGTATGAACCAAATAAGCAAGTGGGTCTCCCCTACAGCGAGTGAGTGTCGCGCATCCGAGCAGGAAAAGTGGAGATGAAAAATTCCACGACATCGATCCGGCCTTGCTTAACGCATCAATTTTAGTATCTATTTAGTAGTAATCTGTGACTATCAGCATATCCAAAATGTCTGCTTCGGTTAGTATTTGCTCTCCTTAGGTGGAGTTATTCCCCGTCATGGACTCATCCTGATTTCGTAGGAATCCAAGGGAACACAGGGTTTTTACGATGAGCTGAAGGCTCTCTTCCAGCAGGCGGTAAGTTGTAGCTAAAATCACCTGGGTCATTAGGCACTAATGCGCAATGCAGGATAAATCCGGCGAAGGTAAATATCAAGTTTAGGATGTTCATGATTGGCTTCCTGATACTGATGCTGCTTCTATCATAATTAGGAAAGCTCGCTCTCCCCGAGTTCAAGGCCGCCGTGAAGGGTAGCAGCAGCGGCAGTCAACTGAACGATATGCAGTTGGAGGCCATGTTCAACTTCTATGATGAAGACAAGACTGGATTTGTCTCCTTCGAGAGTACGCGGTGTCCACTTCTTCCTTTTCTCTCTGTATTTTGTCCGGGCTAATGCAAAGTCGCGTAGGTGTGTGGAAGAAGATGAACAGTATGATGAAATGAGGGCCACGTCTTGGATGGAGGGAAATAGTATGTGAGTTGTAAAAAAAAATCTCAGATACGCTGAGGAGTATTCAAGAGGATCCTAGCGACAAGAAGAGCGAGATTATATGGAACGATCACGGACTATTTAGTGAAATTTGCGTACTACAAATCATGATGAGCCGAATCGCGGCGAAATAAAAAACCGTACTATATATCATGACGACGCTGTATAGGAATAGAATTTTTTTTTCCTGCTTTTTTGTCATGGAAATCATCATGATGCCTTCAAGGCTAATTGAACGTAAGCGCTAAGTTGGCATTTTCATGTCACGATGATCATAATTCTATCATTTCTTGGTCAGCCCAGTTTTTGTCTGGTCTCAGCTATAGTCTATGTCACCCAGTACAACTATCCTTACTCTCTTCATCAATCAGGCATTCAACCAACACCATATCGACCATGTCCGCTTCACCATTTGGTCGTTTCACCGGTTTGCCCTCCGAAATACGCTTGCTCATCTGGGAGGAGCTTGTTAAAGGGGGATCCCTTGCGATTCTTCGAACTAGTCAGGCAATTTACCACGATATAGCCGACCGTCTTTACGACACATTTGATATCCATCTTACCACACTTCTAGAAGATCCGTGGATCGAAATTCGCTGCAAACGACTATGCGCCAGCTGGGTGATCGGAAGACAAGATTTTCTCAAATTTAGTGATCTGACAAGGGTACCATACGACAAGGTAAAACTTGTTGTTCACATATATGCGCCTGATCCTGACGATTGCGGCCAATTCATCTTGCTCTGGGAGAAGATATCAAGACTGACCCGAATGCTGTGCCACGCAGACGTCTCAAGAAATTACTACATATATTGGTGTGGGCTGGGTTACGAACGATTACGTCACAGCGAACCTAGCCCCGAAACTTTCATATCTATGGTGATTCGCCTACGCAAGCATAATGGTGTTGACTGGATTAGCGACGGCCAACTTACTTCGACGTTTTGCACTGAAGGTCTTGGGTACGACTTCAACGAAGTCTTATTGCCATTCTGTCGTCTATCCCGTGTTAGAAGGTTTCGTGTCATTCCGGACACAGAAGAAATGGCTGATGCAGCTGACTGGGGGTTTGTCAACTATGCAAGTGCGTTCATCATGTCAGAAGGTTTTGTCACTTCCAACGACACGTTCTACAGTGATGACCCCGAATACAGGGATATAGCCCGTACCTTCGATAGTATAGAGGGCTTGGTGGACGGCAGAGACGACTTTATCCTTGCCTTGGACGCATTTTATCTGCCTCACATTTCCGGGCATACTGCAGCACTCATGTGCCGTGAGCATTACACTTTGCTTCTTGACACGATGGTCTGGAGGAAGCCAATACCAGAGAAGCACTACACACGATGAGGCATGAATTACGACTTCGCAATTATAGGGCCACCAAAGTGATCGCCGATCCTGGGCTCGAGAATTTAGTCCCTTCTGGCTTTCCATGTGCTATTACTTACAACTCGATGGAGTCGAATATCTGATTATTGGACATGCGACGTCGCTCGTACTAGATTAAGGCTGATTTTTGGCTAGGCGTTCGACCTATTCGAGCGCATGAATATGTGAAGCTATACTAGTATCGTCAAAACAGACACATTATGTTGGTTGTTGCTGGCTTTATGAACAATAATTTCGTAGCTAGCCACAATAATTGACAACCGTCGTTATGTTGACTGACTGATCTCAAATCATGTTTTCAAGTTTCCAAATAATTTAGATCTGCTTTCCTGCGTAGTAAACTGCCCATCACTTCGCTTCGTTGTGTATAGAGAACAGTCTCACACGACATTGATGCCTTAAAGGTCAGCAGGTGTTGCATGTCGGAATCCAAGCCAGGAATGTGATCATCCTCAATGGTTGCCCCGTCCGAGCGTCAAGCCTTGCTTAGCCGCCAGAGCGGCCAATTATCAGCAATTAGCCGATAATCCCTTGCCCAGCAGGCCAATTAAACAACCATATCTTATCCAGAGCTGTTCGATTCCCCGCTCGCTGGCTCCCCGGGTCCTTCACGCTTATGAATGACCGCTTCCGCCTGCTTGCTTCCTTATCAGTTATCTTCTCTCGTTTCCCCATAAGGTATTCCTCCAAGTTCATTTCTATTCTCAATCCACGAACAATCATATCCGGTCACGATGGGCGCCAGTTATTCCAAGCCAGATCCCCGTAACTATAATAGCGAGGAAAAGCGCTCGCACCGAGAGTGGGTTGAAGATGCCGATAGTTGCTCTCTACCGCTCTATACAAAGGAATCAGCCCAGGCTCGTAAGATAGCGCCCGCTTCATTCGTCCATAGGGTACACGCTCACGATCACAGCACCGCCATACCATGTGCGCGAACGTGCTTCCTCTCTCTCCCTCCATCACGTCCAAGACTGGAACGAGACCTTACTGGGAAACGCCAAGGCAAGTATAGCAACCCGTGCAGCTCTCTCATTCGTAACCACACTAACTCTGTTGCGGATAACAACAGAACCGTCTTGCGATATCCAGCCTTGCCAGCCAGCCCTACACCGAAGTCCTCGCCAACCGCCCCGCTCTCCAATCCGACCTCCACATATTCAATATCAAGGTTCCCATTGAAGGTTCCCCGATCACGAATCAGCGATCCTCCGGCCGATGCTGGCTCTTCGCATCGACCAACGTATACCGCGTGCCGTTGATGAAGGCGTACAACCTAAAGGACTTTGAGCTGAGCCAGGCGTATCTCTTCTACTGGGACAAGCTGGAGGAGGCGAACTGGTTCTTCGAGCAGATCATCACCACAGCTGACGAGGATCTATCCGGTCGTCTGGTGCAGAAGCTTCTTGAAGACCCCGTCAGTGATGGCGGCCAGTGGGATATGGTCGTCAATCTGATCGAGAAGTATGGTCTCGTCCCGCATGATCTATATCCGGATGCATATCATGCGCAGAATAGCTCCAAGATGAATTGGTTGCTCACGGCTAAGCTGCGTGAGCAGGCGCTTGTGCTGAGACGGCTGGTGCGGAGTGGTGATGCCGCCGGATTGGCGGATGCTAAGGAGCGGTTCTTGAAAGAAATCCACTCCATGGTTACCCTTCTTTTGGGGCCGCCTCCTAGTCCTGATGAGCGGTTCGTGTGGCAGTATTATGATGCGGAAGGGAAGTCTAAAGAAATTAGACTTACACCACGCGAATTTGGACGTCAGGCAACGAGTCTGGGAGCTGTTAGGAAGGGCAGCGTCGCTCCTGCGCGCTTGTTCAGCTTAGTTAATGATCCGCGCAATGAATATAACCGGTTGTTGACTGTGGAGAGGTTGGGAAATGTGCTGGAAGGACGACCACTCACGTATGTCAATGTGGAGATGAAGGTATGTCAACATATCATCTTTAATTAATTTCTGTCATTAACGCAGGCCCATCACAGATCCTCAAACAAGCCGTCATCTCAATGCTCAAAGCCGGTCACCCCGTCTTCTTTGGCTGCGACGTAGGTAAATTCAGCAATAGTACGCTGGGGATCATGGATCTTGATATCATTGACCTTACACTTGGATTCAACATCTCGCTGGGAATGAGCAAGGCCCAGAGATTGGTGAGCGGAGAGTCAGCAATGACCCATGCCATGGTTATTACAGGTGTGCATATTGAAGATGGAAAGCCTGTGCGCTGGCGGGTCGAGAATTCGTGGGGCGAAGCTGCTGGTGATAAGGGCTGGTTTGTGATGACGGATCGCTGGATGGATGAATATACACTTCAGGCTGTGGTTGATTCAGACTTCGTTTCGAGTGAAGTGCGCGCAATTCTGGACCAAAGTCCGAAGGTCTTGCCCAGGTGGGATCCGATGGGTGTGTTGGCTTGATCTTCCTATTCCTAATTTATTTGGCGTCGCTGAATGACAAATTATCATATTAAATCTATGACCTTTTTTCTCCTTTTCCCGTGATACTTTTATGTTTTGGGACGTGAATAAGGTCATGTAAGTGACGAGGGTAGGGATAAAGATCAAATATTCTTACAGGCTAAACATAGCGCCTAACAAATAATATTAAAACATTCACGCGGTACGGGAGAAATAGCCTAAACCGCTTAGCGTTGGATGTAGACTCCAGTGAATTCTCGTTCAGTGAGATATGCTCCATCCTAAGAAGTTCAAGGTACCTAGGTGCCATACAGTCTATCTATAGCACTCCTACTCCACTAGACTCCGTGAAGATGATATCGAGTGGAGCACCTACGCGTCCCCTGTCGCCTTCACGTAGAATTAATCAATGCGCTTCGAATTTGTAATTATGTCAAAGGCGAAGTACGTAGGTGAATCTAACATTCAGACTGATTTTTTTTTGGCTATATAATCCGGCAAGTCCCCAAGAAAGTCCTCGGGACATTCCACTCTGTACGCATGCTTGAAGAGACAGCCATGTCTCTATTACCGAATATACGAATGGCGTTTTCCGAAATTCTCCTCCAAACTCACAGCAAGCGCAATATCCCAGACTGGTCCAAAACTATAAAGGCCGCCCCCATTCTTTCCTCTACTGCTTCTCTTCTGTTCTATTCTTTACAGAGCAAGACAGAGCAATAGTATATAATCAAATCATGAACAACCTCCCCATGCCATTGTCGGCCATTTCCAGGTCGACAATGGCCAGGAACCAGATGTTGCAAGCCTAGACTCGACGACGCACATCTCTCTTCCTTGATTGCCGAAGACACTCCCTAAGCCTTTTGTCCCGTCGAACAGGAGACAGATATTGAAACGGGCACATTGTCACAAATGATGCGAATCTGTCTCCTTTTTCACAAGGAGGGCATGGTTTGGTCCCAATGGAAAGAATGCAATATAGTCACCATGTTGCTTGGGCTTCCTGCTGGTTGGTTACTCTGCGAATGTGTTCTCTGCTCCCCCACTAACATCTGGGCATTATCTCAAGTGTTGTTCACCATTGTGCCATTTATTGAGAATCTCAGCCGTACAGAAGAAGATACAACGCGGTGCTACTTTCTCACCTCTTATCAATCTCCAAGTGACGCGTTGCCTTTCAACTACCATCCTGACGGGAAGTCACAAAGTGACCTTCCAGTGTCTCTGTTGGGGGCCACCACCTCGGCAAATCGATTGTTGTCCTAATGCTCCGAGTACGATGCGAGATACAAAGAGTGATTTGGCTTTGCGCGTTCTGTGAGCTATATAACGCTATACTATGTTGTCAGGCACCTGTTCCTACTCCGAGAACAGAATGCCTCCGAAGACATACCGTTTGGTATATAAGACCTTTTACCGGCACACGGGGATGAAGATGGGCTTCACGGCTATATTGACATTGAATGCGGCCCTCCTATACCGTACACCCTGACATGTCGATCGAGCCTCGTGGTACGTCTTGACACTATCTCGTTGCGCTTTGTCCTTGACGACTACACGGGTTGCTCGGGTGGTCTCTGAAACCACCCGGGTTATGATGCATGGTCGCCAAAACGCACAAATTCTCCATAAAGATATAAAGGACTTTGCCTCGGGCTAGTCCTCGCATCGGGACTTGTCCTTCGGCACCCACTAAGAGACCACCCAGATTATGATTCCTGGTCACCAAAACGCACAATTGTCGAAAATGTATAAAGGGTACTGCCTCTGGCAAATCCTCGCACCTGGAAATGTTCTTAAGTTCCCTCCAACATGCTCCCTTTGCGGGGCACTGAAGGCTCGACAGCGCGCTCCGAGCCCAAAGATAATGGCTGACGGTACATACCCGCAAGCCAGGGTTTACCAATGAAGACACTTGATATTCGTGACAGGGTATCTCACTGGTTTATTCGAGTTAGTGTGATGCTCACAAATCACATATTCCTCGTCCCACACGCAGGTCAATGGTGAACCAAACGAGACCCAAGTCAGGTCCGTCAACATGTCGTTCAAGGACGGAACAACTCGAAAGATTTGCGGGTCTTCCAGAATGATGGAAAGATTCAGTCTATCCACTCACGTCGCTTCCGCTGATAGCTGCCGATCCGCGAGGAGAATAATACAGAGCGCGCTCTACTGCAAAGCTTGCCCCTAGAAGCTGAAAAGGACAGCAGTCTGTGCCTATTGCAATACACTAGCATATAAAATATGCACAGGAAGATAGACGGGCTATGGGAAGAGTGATACAGCTCATCTATGACCTTCCTTACTCAGGAAGCCTCTTTTGCTGTGTCTACTGTTAGAATAATTGGCACATGCACTTGAGGGGGTTAAGGTTTTCCTCATTCCAGTCAGCGCTCGTCTAATCCTTTCATTGCGTTGCTTCGGATATGGGGACTGAAGTAATTGCATTCAAACCCAGAAATTACCAGTTCATGTCATGCTGCAGTATCCAAAGTGCTCACCATGACTAGCATTCTCTTTGCTTAAACTCTTTTCTCTCAGCCTTCTTCGCCGCCTATTACTTGACCTAGTCTGAGTCCTCGAGCACTCAATATTCTTTACCTCTATGCAAACAACACTCGACAGCATATAGCCACAACTGCAATTACTGAAGCCTTTTACATAGGGCAACGCTACGAAAAACGCCTTGCAGGTACTTGGTTCAACACAGCATACCATGATTGCATTCATCAATGCTTATGGTAGTGTGTCCCTGGCACTACACGCGTATGACCCGGCTTCCTGACTCATGTTGCGAACTATGCAGTTACCTCCTAATCTGTGGCATTATTCAATCTATGCGACTTCTAAGCTTTGTTCAATCAGCTACGCATGGCCATGAATAGTCGATTTCATGCAGTCAGGATTGTGGCGTAGCCACGAATACTGGTTTGATACGAAGACAAGATCATTGGGGGTTTCTTAACATTACTTCAATTGAGTCACCCCTATGACGCTGTCTGTCTTGTGGATTCATTTGAGCCAGTTCCCGACATATAGATGTCTCAATAGCGTTGCAGCCCGAACGGTTACTCTGGGTGAACAAATTCAAAATAGTCCTGATGATGCCGCTTTCTTTGGCCGTATATAAGATCCACAACCAGATTCATTCTTGCTCTTGGGCTTTCGTGCATGATCGGTCGACAAATACCCATGCCTATCCCTATAACATGGATACTGATGAGCTGGGTGACGTTGGCGGTTGCACACTGACTCTCTTTGGATGTTGTTCCTTCCCAACAATGAATCATTGCTTGCCCCTTGACAATGACGGATATTGCTTCTTGTTGGCAGTCAAGGACAAGGTGGAATACCAGGGTGTGGCTCAAAATACCTATGTCTTTCGCTTTGGACTCCATTCTCTTCTTCACGATCCAATAAGCAAGCCTTGTTAGGTTCTTCCTCAGGCTGCGAGTTCCAACAGGGGTTCATTTCACCAGCTCCTCAGTCCATGGAAACTGGACCAATCAAGCAGACATGCTATAGATCCTCCTGCGCTTTCAACACTCTTTATGAATAGCCGATGAAAAGTGGACGCGCTCCCAAAATTTATGGGCTTCGGAGAAACCGCTTATCAGGCGGTTACCCGTAAGTCAGAACATCAACACCACGTCCCATCGCCGGACATCGTCAACTAACTCCAATAAAAGTAATACCATTCAGTACCCTCATTGCTGTGTCTGCCGGTTTATGCCCTCTGATTGTACAGGGCTGCTCATCATTCATGATACACAGCGGGGAATGAACCTACTAGTGCCCAATCAACCATTTCACCACAAGCTCAACCAAAACATTCTTGGAGAATGCATAACTGCTCCTTGGATAATCAGAAGGACAATGTGAAGGTTGCACCTGCAGATCCACAGAGCAACAAGAAGCAGAATGGCGACAAGGGAACTGCCGACCGCCGTCAATCGGTGTTGTCGATATACTAGTAACATGGCTTTTGAGTTTGATGGTCGTCTACTCAACCATCCTATTCATCAAGCTAGGATACACCTTGGCGGCCTTAGGCAGCTATCTTGCTCATCCAGACACTGAGATATCTGGCTAGAAATGGACCGCAAAGATCAAGGCATATGAATGTTCTTGAAGTGAGTCGGACGAGACATCTAAGTCTCCCGGGTTCCGTATGAAAGCTTTTCGTCAGTGGTGCTTCAGGATACCGAATCCAACCCTGAAGAACTTCGTTTCCTTCTGCTTCTTTATTCGTGCGGAATATACCCTTATTCGGGTTAACCTTCGAGCCTAAAGACTAGTCTGTGGCAGAGGGCACAGACATAACAGACGTATCTCCGGAGCGTCTGTGGAAAGGTCTTTACCACCGGAAGATCAAGTACCCCAAAGTCATGGGTCTCTACTGGAAGCTGATGCTGAACAAGATGCGGACAGGGGAGCCATGGATGGAACATCACGACTTTCCAAGGTGTCACACAATGTGAGTCGCAGAACATCTGTTTTAGCACTACCCCATAACAAAAGCGGTTTGGGATTTATCCACAGCATTTGGCGGCAGATCACGGGTCTGCTGCTCAATCTTCCCACAACGTGGACTGACCTGCTGCTGAGGGGGCTTGAATGAACATGTTCTCCGTTCTTTTCACGGGAGGCGGATCAGGAACGGTGGTGACTACTGTTCGGCGAAGCACTGTGGTCATTGTGGCTTTACCAGTGGGTTGTCTCGTAACTCCACGCAATAAAGGAACAAAACGCAAGACGAAACTGTGGCTTGATGTATGGTTTACCAAGAAATGGTGGACAGCTATCATGTCCATTCATCTCATATCTATGAAAATCTCCCCTGCTTCGGTCCCAAGTGTCTATGATGGATCGTTCATCAACAATGAGACACTTTCCTATCACCAAGCAGAATTGGTACCGGGTGCTGGCGTGACAGCCAGTACAAACATATTCTCTTATCTTCCTCCTGCCAAATCTGGTATTAAGGAGATATTGCCGACACCCAGGGCCTTAGTATATCACCAATTCCGAATGGCTCTGGGTGTCGGGAAAACAGCCAAGGAAAAATCTATCTGGGCACCGCGATCTTCCAGTTCTACAAAAGCTAAACGGCAACGCCTGATGTCATCCGTTATACAAAGTGTGGATGACTTCGACTATCAGATTTTCCAACCGTCTCTCACATTCATGTCTACAACGAATCTTTTGAACCTACATTTTCAGACTCAACATGCTCTCTTAGTTAGAGCAGATGCTTGTCGAATCGAAATTTAAAAATTCGTCTGCGAGACCTTTTCACAACGGCCAACCCACATGTTGAATCTTACTGATGTGCGGGTATCTCAAAATACAACCATATTATTGCTCAGGCCAAATCCGAGGTTTTATTCTGAAAGAGGACGTCTTTGGGATATTGCAATGCCCTGGGAAGGTTATCTCACCAAAAAGCCACTTCACTCGAGACTTTCTCGCGACAAGTCATCCAGCATTGGTTCAGCAATCGCGAGAAAACCTTCATATATATAGATCAATAAGACGCGTGCAATATCTCCGACGCTAAGAGTACTTCAGACGATTTCTGGGGCATGAATTGACTGTATACCAGTCTGTTTACGCTTTTGATCCCCAGTCCGATGATGACTCCGATATCAATGAGACTGGAAGAATCGCACGGGCATATTGGCCTGTGTCAAGGTCCATACCACAGGAAACTTGACTATCTCAAACTCAACGACCGCTACTGAGAACTGCTGCTGAGCGAAATCCAAACAGGAGAGATATGAATGAAACCCGGTGAGGACTCAAGGCGTCATGCTTTGCGAGACACTAGTATTTCTTCTGGCACTGTCCGATCGTGGCAGATGTATGGGAACCCATCGGTATATGGCTGCAGATAACCGGATCAAGCGCTGGATTTCTTTACAGTGTGGACCGAATTGTTGCGAGGAATTAAATGTACAGAATTGAATTTCCATCACGACAGGCAGACAGGATACGGTGTTCGAACACTCGGTGGCCGTCTACTCGCAAGGGCGCGGCCAAGAAAAAAACAAAACCGAAGACTCCAATGATAGAATCAATTGATGGGGTCTCTCATCCCTCGAGTGAGTTGTTCCTGGAGCTCTAGGGAAGCGCAATCTGTGTCTTCACCTGGAGAAACCAACGCACAACCAGGGACGGTTGCTAGGACCGCCTGAGTGGTGGTGTGACCACGTTCGTGATCATTAATCTATGATCAATGTACGTAGTCGCTGGATTGCGGGTGTGAAGGATATCAAGCCCCTGCAACAGAGACTCCATAGCTTCCCATTCCCTATGGTCCTGGGAATCCATGAACACAAATCATATTCAATCGACATTCGCCATCACCTCTCTCAGTCACTGTCCCCATTTCACTAATGCCGACTGCTTCACCTAACTCTTACCGCTCGAATATAAAATCTTCGCTCGTCTCCCAGTACACCATCAGAATCAGAAATGCTTTTGACACTGCATTCAAACCCATTGCTGCGTTGCAGTCACAATATATGTACTCCGTGATGCGTCCTTTACCTTGGTATCTCATGCCTTATAGCCTGTATAATGGCTTCATCATCTATCAAATCAAGTTTTTCTAAGCCATTAAAATCATGTGTCATGGACATGACTTCCAACAGGGCGAATTCACAACTGTTCCCTTTACAAGACGATTTGGGCTATTCCGCCTTCTCAACAAGCACTACATTGGCTCCCAACAGCGGGACCGAAGAGCTACCAGATATAATACATGAGGCGTTCATTAATAGATGGTTTCGCCCTCAACCACATCTGTGAATACGCCCGACACCTTCGATAAACAGATGCAGAAAGACTGCATCAGGGCCTTGAAGCTCCGGATCATGAGTTCTGTAACTTCATACTACTTCACGCCTATCTTCTTTTCCACACAGTTTCGAAATCGCTATAAAGCATTCGCTGGGATTCCACTTGCCATCCTAAGTGTAAGATCCCATGATTGGCTAGGTCATATATCCCAAGCCGGACTTTCTTCTGTTAGAGTACCTTCCGCGTGCGACCTTCTATGGAGTGAAGAAAAGATGCACCTTGTATCACCTAACATTGGGTCAATCAGCTCAATACCACATCTCCTGCGCCACCTATTCTCCTAATGTGAAGGAAAGCATTCCCGACGTTTGCGCAGTCTGTGCTGTATTGAAGGGAGAGACATGCTCGTCCCACTATACATACCAGTTCTGAAACCTAAATTAGCTTTTACAATTGACTTTATGAAATTCATTTAGCTCAGTCATACGCCCACTTCAATATGACATCCGATGCTAATCTGCAATTCAGGACACCGACTTGTCGCTCTACGAGTTCTAAGAGCTTGTCGACATGTGAAACACTTTCGATGTTGGTTACAAAGACCGCGCTCCCTTTCACGACGAATCCGTGGGTGATCTTCGAAACAAATATAATTTGCAAAGTTCCTTGCTGTCGATGCTGCCAGCCGGCTTATGGCCGCATTTCTTGCAACAGATGGGCATTGGAACTCTCCATATCTAGTATATGAAGACTACCATCTATTCCACAGCAAGCCTCCGCATGAAGCTCGCCTTCAGACTTACCACGCCAATTCTCTTCCGACCGTTGTGTGGTACCATTCACAAAGCTATTTTGTCGCCATCTGTCCTCCTTGAGATCAATGTCTGGTGCAAAGGGATGTCTGGGTGGTCCGGGGTATGCGACCTACGACTCAGACTCTGTGCCCGGTTTACCAATATGCTGGAGCCATCTCCAGAGCAAACATCTCCCTAGCATGTTTAATTACCAAACTAATTGGGTATCCGAATTGTCCCAATGGTCGGAATTGAGATATTCTGATCCAAGCCTCGTACTTCGCGAGGGCACCAAAGTATCGCTCAGACCCATCTACCGCGCTGTCGGCAGGCGAGCTGCCCGAGACCGGGGCCAAGCTCGACCCGCACGGACTGGTGGTGCCGACGTCCTCGGAGGGCCAGCAGCGGGGAGAACCCATCCGCCGCGTATGTGGGAAATAGCGTGCAGCCCCCACTCCACCCCGGCAGGCGAACCACGGACCAAGACAAGCTGGTGGAGATGTTGACAGATCAAGCACATCTGCGAAGGGAAGCAAGAACCACGTTCTCTACAACATGGATTACGTACAGATCAGAGAAGATATGTCGCCGATTTGGGGGCTTATCGTGCTCCCGGGCGCCTCCAAAACGAGCACCACAAGCACCACAAGCACCACGATAGATTCTGTCATGACAACCCGTGCAGCTCATACAAGCTTTGGATGCAATGGACCATCCCTCTCATGGTCAGCTTGATTTTAAGAACTCACAAGAGACTTCTGTTATGTTGTCTGCTACCACATACGGGCGTTGGCTTCAAGTATTAGACGCACAGAGGCAACCTCAATCTCATCCTGGGGTGCGGCAGCGTCGAGATCACCACACATCCCTCGTCTTGTTCTTGTCCTCGATCACAGGGAGAAGCAGTATCGAAAGGCGAGAAAGAAATGAGATACTCTGACTACTTATCCTTTGGGTGTGCCGATTGAGATGCAGTCAGTCAACTCAAGATGTTGAAGTGGTAACGAATTGCATCTGACCCTTCGTTCTCATTACATCTCTCGAATCTCATACAACGGCTTCTACGCAATACACTATCCGTCCATCGTGCCTTTCAGGTTACATGAGAAGGGTCTGGGACATTGTCTCCCGTACAACCAATCCCCCTCAATGCCAAGGTCTGCGCACTGCTGTCCTTAGATTCGGCGCATGTTGCCGCTCAGAAGCATTGTGAACAATGTGGCTGCATCGCTGTGAAAGAAAATCCAGGCGTGAAGTAATCTGTTGCAGCTCCGCTTCAGACAAATTACTCAAGTCAACAGGCGGCGATGACACAACCCGAAAAGTTGCATTTAAGCGACACTTGGGAGTGCCACCTTCCTAAAGGCATGGCCATTGAACGAGCTTCATGCCATAATACAAACCATGTATCACGAAGTACAAAGGCATGGAGGAACCGTTGCCTCCTTAAATGAATGGGCCGAGGGCATTGATCCGAGAACATATCGGAAGATGATACCTTGGCACCAGGATCTCATCAACGCATGTGGGAGATATAAAACATATCTTGATATAATAAACCCGACTCATGAAGCCTACTTTGAGTATGAGCGCCAGATCGACAGAGAAATGCTCGGTGGCACTACCGAAACTCGTATGAGACGCCTTCAACGGCTTATCCAAGGGTTGATCAGGATACTGGGCGACTGTGTGTATACAGCGACCCTCAGAAGACATTTTCAAGGTCGATAGCCCATCCAAACGTCGACTCTGTCGTTTGGTCACCTCCGGTGCCGGGATTGAAGTGTAAAGAGAGACTTAAGGCACTGGTATGTGCCTTAAATGAAGTTTGACATCCTGCTTGTATCTCGCTTTCATCGGATATGATTCATTTCTTATATATCACTCCGCGAATACATAAGGGTTTTTCCGCACTGCCTTGCAAACACACAATTCAGCACCAGCACGCTTAGCCCCTACCTACGGCTTTCGCATGGACAAAAATTGCTAAATCCCATACAATTAACCATGCTCCTAAAAGAGTCCATGTGAGCCTTTATATTTGCTAGGTTCGACAGGAGAATGCAGGAATATCCGGGCTGCCTTGTACGTCTCACATATGCTCCGTGAGTTGATGTGGTATACTAAAATGTGTGGCCCTTCGTGTAGCTGGAAATCCGCAGCTTATGGTGCATGGGGATATAGCACATGAGTGGAACGAATTAAGCGAGTGAGGGGGCGAGGAATGTGAGAGATACCGAACAGAAACATAAACACAATATTGAAAAGAAGAGATCATAGAAATACTCTTGAAATTTATAGATCAATGAGCTCGCAGGTGTTGCTGCTATGCCCGAGATAAGTGAGCACGGGAGTGTAAGATGGGTCAATAGATATTTCCGAGGATTCTTCCAGAGACATGACTACGACTATGATTAGTAGAACTTGAAAACAGGTAACGGATTGTGATCTACGGACTTGTCAGGCCACGACAGTCTTGTCGCAATATTAGACGAAGGATATAGTGTGAGTATTCGCCTTTACAAACTGAGTTAGCCTTTGCCTTGAAAGAATCTCAGACTTTCAAGAAGACGCGAGATAACTCGATGCTTTCCCATTCTAGATAGCTTGCAGGCCTACCATACCAGGCGCACCAATTGGTCTAGTTAGCATGAAATTTGGGTGGTTTGTTAGGCTCATTGAACTGAAAATAAGCGAGGTAATGCAACTTCAAATAAAGACCCTGCCTGTATTCATGCCATTTTTTAGGACGGCCTTCGTAGATACTTTCGTAAACCCCAATGATTCACGCAGACTGACGTCCCACTGACTTAGGACGGTTCCCACCCTTGGATTTCAACGCACAATGTCAGTAGGCTGGGAATTTCACACGAGCAACGGGCTCAACCTCTAATGAGGATTAGACTCTTCATCGTAATCCTCATAAGGAATACCCTTCTTACAAGGTGGCTCTCGGGCCATATTGGCCCAGTACCCTAGTCGCACCATTGAATTAGCCTCCGAAACGCCTTCCAGAATTCTTCCAATGTAAATTCATCCTCATACTTACTACGGTAATTAATCCCTGCCTCGCGCACGGCGTCCCTGGCGCTATTCAAGTTCGCATTTGCCTGTTCTATATGGCCATCGATAGCCTTGGTATTCTCAAAGGCGTTTTGGTATGTACAAAGAACATGAAGCCGTGCCTCAGTCGCACTGGTTGATATCGAAAAATTGGTTAGTTAGCCATAACCAACCCTCATATCATATATAGGGTGAAAAAGAAGATGGGAGAAAGGGAAGGAGATGCCAGACGCTTAATCATACCTGAGGGCCAC
Source organism: Aspergillus niger (assembly GCF_000002855.4). NCBI lineage: Eukaryota > Fungi > Ascomycota > Eurotiomycetes > Eurotiales > Aspergillaceae > Aspergillus > Aspergillus niger. Next base: position 398,154 of record NT_166518.1, on the reverse strand, counting down.
TTTTCCCCACTCTATTGCCAAATGTACACGTTTGAACCGCCAATCGCTGGTGTCTGCAAGATCTTCATCACCGGCACTCCGATAATTGACGAAAGCCAACTTCTTGGCGTTTATGAGTTGGACAAAAAACTTATACTCTTCCCAGGCTGAAATAAGGGACTGTGGCCATGGGTCCATCTTCGCAAACGCCAGCGGATCAATCATTTGGGCCCATTCTCTTAGGGATTGAATGGTTGTGTGGTGGGATTCTATCTCGTGAAACATCTCTCGGATGATCTTGTGTAGATTGTTTAAAGGCCGGAGAATTTCTGCCTCTTCGTCCGACTCTGCTCTGGCAGTGATGGAGGGATTTGAGTGCAACCTCATTATCTAGACGGCTGACTGTTCACGATAAATGGAAACTTGTTTGACAAGAAAGGTAGGATAAAAATGATATGCTTTTGCAACCTGTATTGTCTTTGTAAACGTGGCAGCCAAATATGGTACGGCTTGGATACGAGCGAATGAGGAAGATGCTCAATGAGTAAGGCAAGTAGTATCAGAGCGAATGTGTTATAGTGACATTGAATCAGTCTTCAAAGGCGGTATATGTGACATGGTATGTGAATACACAAGCAAGTGGAGGAGGGCTCCGAATACAAGTGAATTGGACATATAATTCCTATTTTCAGTTTCAATAGCTTTCCCTATAAATAAGAAGAATGAACAAACACCAAGATTCCAGTGATGCCGAATCATTTTGGATTAGCGAAAGCTGCTCCTTAAATCTAAAAGTGGTACCCAAACCATACTGGACGCCCCTGGTGGGAACATCTGAATTTGAAATTGAAATATACTATCATTAAATGGCGTATTCTCAGATATACTGGATAAGTGTCGACTATTAGTGAGACAGGGTATGTAAAGCAACCTGGAAATATCTGCGTTATGTTGTTAAGGCACATGGCTGTTATTCCAGGCATATGGGCATCGAGGAGTGGACTCCTACCCATTGTTCTCGCGCCACTAATGCTTAATATACGGCATCTCGAGCGTAATAATTCTTCCTCACAATGTGGATGTTATGTTGGTTTAGTTCATAGAGCAGAGCAAATTGTATATTAGTCCAGGAAGATTCATTGATGGAGATTTAACGGGCGATCCAAATATATCTTCATACCTTCCGATGCTTTCCACTCTTTCATTCTGTGAGTGTCATGTTAATACCAGTTTGAATTCGTTGGGGAGGTGAATTCGTAGAACGATAGAGCACTTAGTATCTACTAACCTAGTGAGTAGTCAAGGTACAGCAAGTGTTATGGTTAGTTCCTTCCCTCCTTCACCATAGATCCATAGGCCCTTCAGAGGGTTTATTCAATTTTTACAGTTCTAGCCCGTCATGGTGAACGGCCGAGGAACTATTGTAGCTGCTCCTAATAGTTAACTAGTCAGTTAATGGTGGCGCTTATGTCATCGAACTAAGCGCCTTAAGAGCAGGCTGTCTGTCAATGACTCTATTACCTCTTTACTCTCGGACTCCTACCTTGCAATCACCTGAGACACCAAAAAACTCTTTTACTTTTCCTTAGCCTTTGCTGGCTTCTTTCACCATGACTTCTGTTACGGAATTAGCTGCTATCGACGAAGTCATCCCCGAAGTCTCAACGACGGATGGCTCGAACCTTTCAGCTGAATCTCAAAGCTTATCGGCAGATCACTCGAACCCCGCGAACCTGTGGGGAATCCTACTGGCAGATAGCTCAGAACACTCAGGCTTGTCTGGAAGCATACTGACAGATGATACAAAACTCTCGGACTTTTCTGAAAGCATACTGACGGATGACTCAAACCTTTCGGACTTGCCCGAGAGCCCAACGACGAATAGCTCAAACTTCTCGGACTTACGCGAAAGCCAATTCACAAAAGACACCTGCCATTCGGACTCACATATACACCTTGAAACCCTCCCAGCAGAGCTGAGAGTACAAATTCTTGATTTACTGGACTTGGAAGGGCTCGAAGCGCTGGTTCGAGCATCTCCCGTCTATCATGACCAGTATCTTCTCGATCGCAAGCGTCTCCTCTTCGCATGCCTGAAGATCACTCTAGGAAACATGTTTATTGATGCCTGCGCTGTTCAGGAGACCAGCTCGCTGAGCTTCAGACGGGCGCGCAGCATGGACACTATTTCGAGTTTCGTTCAGTCTCTCCGAAAGAAGCGCGCCCCGCCCCCTGACGCCACTCAAATAAAAGCTTTCACATTGAATGACACCATAGACATGGTGACCTTTTACCGCTTTGTCTTAAAGCCCTTTGCGCGGCACTATTCAGAGTGGGCATTGAGCAATCTGGCAAAAGAGCCTGAAACATCACATGCTAAGATCAATGAGCCTCCGAGTATCACTGAAGAACACAGAATAATCCGCGCTCTGTACCGCTTCCAGTTATTCTGCAACCTATTGGGTACAGGTCCACATAAGCACACGGATAAAATTGATATTTTCGAACCATGGATCAAGTTCGAGTCTCACGAAGTGCTGATGATGCTAGAGAGTTTGTATGAGCCTTGGGAATTGGAGGAGATAAACTGCGTCAATGTCTTTGCACAAATCAAGGGCCTGGAAGTCCTAAAGTCTGTCACCTGGGATTTCCATGAAACTAACCCGAAGTTTGCTGACCAGAATCGACCGCCCACTCCGCGGGGAGCATTTGATATTAAGAGTAAGCCCCTGGATGTGCAACTTTGCGGCTACGTAATTTTGTGACCTGATACTAGATGTTAGCTAACCGCGGGCAACCCATGATAGACTACGAAGACTCTTATCTTATTGGGCTTATAACACAAGGTCTCGATCATCTCCAAAAGATCTTCTTCGAGATTCAGGACCACTCACGTCTAGTTGCTATAATGGAGGAGAGCTTGATTCTTCGCACATCAACGTTTATATGTGCATCCGGCCTTGGCGCGCTCGATTACTTAACACAGGACGATCGCCGTATTGTGGCACCTTCTGAGCGAGATGAGAGGGAGGAGCGGAGAGAGCCATTGCCATTCAGGGGGGACAAGGTAGACGAGTCGGACGGAGCGTACCCGCCATTGGCATGGACGCTATTATGGAAAGGAACGTACAGCAATATGTTTGGAAACTATATACCCGATGAGATTCCCAAGTGGGGGTACGTTATGTGGGATGCGGCCCGGTTAGAGCGCACTGGTGCAAAGGAAGTATTGCTAAGGCAGTTTGTTAGTTCGTTCTGGGATGAAGATCAGGATCCAAGAGACCAAAGAGAATTTTTATAAGTTTATGCGAGGCGCTTTTCTGCTTTTATATCATTAATCACTGAAGTATTCAAATTAGACCTGAGAATTAGCAATGAAGCCGAACCTCCGATGCGGATCCTCTAAGCAGAAAGTAGACACTAGAGTATACTAGTAAGCGCACGGCGATGGTTTCGATCCATGTGTGATGAGGAGGCCGAGCAACAACTCTTTCTATACTTCTGGGTCAACCAACAGTCTGACTACTTGGTTCATTGTAATACCACTATTCAGCCTAATGTCACTGTGTGCTGCTTGGATAAGACGAATAGAGAAATGCAGGATCTGGATGCCGACCGACGGTAGTATGCGGGTAATTAGCGATCATCAGGCAAGCTGATCTTTGATTGGGGTGACACAACAGGTGGACGTAGCGACAATAAAAGCACTGGAAAACCACGAATGTATACTCAAATTCTCACTAGATTGGACAGCCTGGCTGTGCTACTTGCATCGGTGCAACTGCCGCTTTGTTGTGCCTGATTGTCGATCATCGGGCGGAAGTAGCACCCAACGGGAGCACAAGATCCATCATTCATGGGACTACGTCAAATACTCTTTCGCTTCTAATGTGAAATGACAAATCCTTGATTCTTCAACCATCGGCATGTTCACGAGAAATCTTTACTAAAGTGTCCTGAAGGACTGCTAGTAATTGACTATCTTGGCCGTGCAGAACAGTGGAATGGATCATTTACTGGTCGCATGACGTTCCCCGGCGCATCATGGGGTGACATAAGCAACACCGAAGATGCGGGGTAACACCCCTGTAGACGCCAGGAGCACAAGCTGGAGCTCCCTTTAAAACAGACTGAGAGGTACCTGCTCTGTCCACATTCTTCTCCTCATTCAAATTCTTAATGCTAGCTGCGCAGGAACGCAACCAACTCCCATAACACCCTCTACGCATCCACAGCCCTTCATAGTCCGTATTTATTCAAGAGTTAACTACCCCTCTATCAGCGAATCTCCCCTCACCGCCAGAACACATGAATTACATAGCCAAACGGCCTACATTGAGGTCAAAATTGTGTGCGGGGTCAGCTTTCGGTCGCCACACCAGGAGCTATTCATACGTTCCTTGGTCCTGTCCGTGGACTCTTCGACATATGAAATATAAATTCGCGATAATCATAAGACAATTGCATTACTCCGTCAATGGTTCGACACTATAGATCCTATAACCTACCGCAAACAATGTCCTTGGTCGGGGGAGCTCACCGATGCTTATGAGCATTATAAATACCTTGACAAGATCTTTATCCAGAGAAAGGCAATCTACATGAACGAACCGCTGTTGACAATTGAGGCCACCCCTGATCAGCATGTGAGGTCTATACAGTTGGCCATTGAGTGGGGGGAGGCTGCTCTTAGGTAATTCCTAACCCATCTCCTCTGGCTCTGGTGACACCAGTCGCGATCAAGACAGTCTTACTTGCAATCATGCTAACGTATCTGGTTCATGCAGCTCAGCCAAGGCGAGAATCCACGTCCTCGCAAACTATCGAAACGCCTACGACGTAACAGTTATCCACTCTCACATAGAAGAGGCAGAAAGGCATCTGTTCAGTGCCATGAGTGCACTGCGCGAAGCAAGAACGAATTTTCAAGGTACAATACTCCCTGCCCTTGAGTTTTGGAGACATTGCATGGCTAACTGGCCTGATTGTATAGTAGCAAAGACCGACTACAAGTTCCCTCTACCGCCTGTCCTATGCCAACCTGATCTATATCCACACTATTCAGCATCATTCATTGACCTATGCTTGGGCGTGCATGTTGATCCCACAGTATAGCCAGGGCTGGTGCCCAATGCTTCTATTGCTTCCTCTCTTTTCCTCTCTTTTACGTCTCTTTTTCATGACTTTGATATTTTCTTTAGCTGGCTGTTGTTTCCTTTGTTCACATCATAGATTCCCTCATACACATCTGAGATGTGAAACGTGCAAGTCACGTTTGTGCTATTTGTTTCCATTCAATCACGCTGTCATGATCTGCATTGCTCCGAGCTGGCTCTTGAATTTTTTAGCGCTTGTTGTCCCTGACCTAGGTCATTTCATCAAATCTTCATACCCTTCTGATCACGTCGCTCACTGAGCTCGGTGCTTAGTAAAACCAAACATTCGTGTGATAAACTTTTCATGGCTCTCTCCTATTTCCGAAAGAAATCTCCTGATAAGTAGAGAGCGCCTCAGTTAAAGCTCCGGTCGGTCGGATTCACTGGTGCACGCTTACAACGGTCGCGTATGTTCCTCCTTACTCAAAGAAGCCATTAGGCATGCCAATTACCTCGCCAATCTGACTTCAATCATCAAAAACGTCTAACAAAGTTATCACAGCGACAACAAGCTCACATTTCCATCGCTGTCAATTTCCATCTCAAAGCTTATCAGCGGGCAACCTTGCGACCGGCTAGTCACATGCGAGGGGCCGTGGCGCAGTTTCACCCCCAGTGACAAAGGTAGCCCATCAGTCAGCCTTGACAGCTTTCCCTTGTTTATTATCCTCAGATCGCCTCTCCACAGTGTGGAATTCCATCCTAGAATGGATCGACACTGCTTCTACACAACCCAGTCTACAAAAATGTCGAACATTTCCATTAATTCACCCGACCCGACCCCATACAGCTCTCCCAAAAGAAAACAAACAACAGCCAACGCAGCAAAAACATTCCCTCTCTTCTCCTTCCTCCCCGCCGAACTCCGACACCAGATCTGGCAATTCGCCCTTCCAGAACCCTCCCACCCTCCCTCCGCCTTACTCCCCCATAGAAAAGGCTGCTGGGTCGCCAAACCCATCCCCTACACCGGGGAATTGGGACAAGTCAACGACCCCAATGGCAACTACGAAATAATATTCGACATGGGTCTACTGGACCGTGTACAGATCCATACTCCCCTACTACACGTGAACAGCGAATCCCGAGCCATTGCGCAGAAATGGGCGTCAAATGTGACTGCTCCACGAAGAAACTGCCTCAGTGAAAAGCAGATCCAAGATCAGATGTACAATGATGATGATAGTAGCGAAGATATACCCCCCTTCTCCCGCCAATTCGACATAGACTGCGACCTTCTCTACCTCGTCCCGAACAACATCGTGGATTTGATCCTCGGGGCAGGGGACCGTCTCGAGCAGCCCGATATGAATGGCAAGGCGGCGAGAGTGGTATTTTCGTTGCCGTTGGCGGTGGTGAGTGAGGAGGTTATCTGGTTGAAGGATGAGACGCTTCTGGAGGAAATCATGGACTTATTTTCGATCTTGGGACTGATTCATCTTGTTGTGGGGGAGCAGCCGAAGTGGATGGAGGGTGGAGTGCAGAAGTGGTGGGATTTGGAGTGGGTGTCCAAGAGGGCGTTTGTTTGGCAGTGGATGGAGAGTAAGTTTGTGGAAACGGGGGGAGCGAGGGTTGAGAGCGATGAGGTGCATGAGAGGATGGTGTATTGGTGTGAGCGGATGGGGAAGGTGTTGCAGAAGAATAATAGGACGAGGTTTGAGATGAGGATTGTGAGGGCTGTTAGGAGATGATGCGTTTGTTTGTTATTGCGTATGACTATGATATCCATAACTACATTCATCTCACATTTCGTACCTGAGAACCCTGAGTCTATAGAACCCACTGTATACTGTGCTCCATGACTCGGGTCGGGCCGTCTTCCGAGCCAGGGATGCGATTCGATGAATCATTTCGTACCTCAAGTAGTACAGGGTAGAGTATCTACGATCTGCATTCATCATCAAAGACAAACTAGTAACAACCACTCGTAAAACTGATCATCCACGAACAGCTGACATCTAAACCCGGGACAACGTAAAACTAATCTCATCACATAAATGCCTATAATCCCAAATAGAGACCAAACCCCGACGACACCTCATCAAACAAGCAACAATCTTCCAAAGCAAGTACCTCGACTAAACTCCAACTAATAAGCATAAACCCCCGATCTAAGTAATCTAGACCCGATCCATGATGTCATTCCCTAACCCCTCCATGGTACACCATCCGAAACCAGAAATTCCCTCAAACAGCACGATCAACCCCGCCCCATAAATCCCTCGATAAACTCCTAAGTCCGTTACACCAATCCATCAAGCGCGAAGGATTCCAATTCCGCACAGCTGATTAACATACATACGCATCTAGACCCCATCCTTGCGGCAGTCTTAGTAATAATATACCCGGACACGGAGCTTAGCATAATCCCCACCCGCTAAACTCCCCGATCGGAGCTATGCGGTGATAATATCGGTGTTATCAGGGGATTACTACTACTTAGTATGTGCTTACTGATAATTAAACCCTGCTTTCAAAATCAGAGAACCTTATAGCAGTATAAATATATCCTCTTAGCCCATCCAACTCCTCCTCATCATACCAAACACTAACCATCTCAACCATCCAGTCTACTAATAAAGTCAACAAAATGTCCCAAATCCTCATCACTGGCGGCACCGGCTTCCTCGCCAATACTCTAATCGACGTGCTTCTCTCGCGCGGCCACAACGTAATCACAACAGTCCGCAGCGCAGAAAAGGCCTCCCAGCTCCGATCCCTCCGTCCAGATATTCCTTCACACCGGCTCACCATCAAAATCGTACCCGACATCTCCCTCCTCTCTGCTTTCGACTCCGCCGTGGTCAATAATCCCCCTCTAACAGGGGTAATCCACACCGCGAGCCCCTTCCACTACAGCATCGACAACATCAAAAAGGACATGCTCGACCCGGCTGTCAACGGCACGATTGGGATTCTCCGCTCAGTGCATAAATATGCGCCCACTGTCAAGAAAGTCGTGATTACCTCGTCGTTCGCGGCGATGTGGAATCCCAGTAAACCTGCTGGAAGCAAGTACTCCGAGAGTGACTGGAATAATGTTACGTGGGAAGAGGCGGTTAGTCCTGCGAATGCGCAGGGGCAGGCAGGGTATCGGACGAGTAAGGCGCTTGCGGAGCGGGAAGCGTGGGGGTTTATGGAGAGGGAGAAGCCGTCGTTCGGGTTGACTGTTATGAATCCTTCGTTGATATTTGGGCCTGTGGTGCCAGGGTCGTTGAGGAATCTGGGGGAGGTGAATACGTCGAATACGAGGATTAGGGATTTCGTGGCGGGTAGGTTTAGGGAGAAGTGTCCTCCTACTGGGAGTGCGTTTTGGGTGGATGTTAGGGATGCGGCGATGGCGCATGCGGTGGCGTTGGAGAAGGGGGGGGAGACGGATGGGAAGAGGTATTTTTTGACTTCTGGAGGGTTTTGTAATAGGGAGATTGTGGAGGTCATTGGGGAGGAGTTTCCGGAGGTTAAGGGGGGGTTGCCGGTGGGTGAGGCGTTGAGGGATGGGGAGTATCCTGAGGGAGGACCGAAGTATGGGTTTGATAATGGGGCGTCGGTTAGGGATTTGGGGTTGGTTTATCGCGAGTTGAGGGAGAGTGTGAGGGATACGGTGCTTAGTTTGAGGGGGGTTCCGGAGTAAATTTGATTGTGTGTATTGGATGATAGAGATGGTGTCTACGACAATTGATGAATAGAGCTTAATGATATCATTTGGGATCTGAGTGCTGTGTGTTTGTTGTATGGGATAGAGAAGGCTCGATTTGCTTGTTATTGAGGAATAGCAATATTGATTTGTTTGTAGAATCTCGGGATTTCCGAGCTTGAGCCGCGACCTAGGCTTCTGTTTCGGTTTCAATGCTAATCTTGGTTCGCACGATTAGATAAGGATTTATAAGTGAGCATATTTGTTAGATTCTCCACTTTTCGCCTCATCGAAGGATTGAAGAGAACCGTAGTGGGGTGAAGCTATTCGTTCTTGTTTCGTAACGCTTCATCCACAATCGATGATTTCACCCAGGCCAGTCGGTGCTGGCTCAAATACTAACCGACATGAACATCCGGGGAGTAAAATTATGTCGTATGATCAGCTGCATGACATATCTTCAAGGCATGGAATGTCACCTAAGCGTATGTAGCTGAGTCCATATCCCTCCGAGGACTCTTGAGGCCAAGCCGGGAGTCCCAGCGCTAGTCGCCACTATCCCGTATACAGTTGGTCTGCATACGTACGCCTGTAGTCTATACGAGGCTGAAGACAGCAGGATATTGATCTTAAGTCGGTCATTGGTTTGTTTTTGGACCCCAAATCCCTAAGGAACTTAAGCTTAGGCAATCATGTTGCGTAGTGGGGCTTATGCAGTTGGGTGAAGAAAGCTCCATCGAGGACTGAAGATATAAAAGCAGGACTGTTCTCTAGTCAAGAAAGTATCTAGTTTCCTCATTAGCTTCTCAGTACTCAAGCGATCATTCTTACTCACCATGAAGTCGTCTGTTATCTCCGCCTTGGCTCTGGCCGCTGGTGCTCTTGCCGCTCCGTCTGCAGAGATCGAATCTAATCTTGAGAAGCGCAACCCCAGCGGATCTTTCAGTCTGTATGCCTGGGGTGTCGCCGCTTCAGGACTCAAGTTCTTCTATTCTGACGGTACATCTCCTTCTCGAGTCATTTCGTAAACTAACCGCTGACATTCGCATCAGGTCTCGCCTACGCCGGCGACTCATCTCTCTGGCCCTATGGATCCGTCACCACCGACGTCACCTGTCAGCATTCCCTTCAATCACATACAAAGAACGATCTTACTAACCATGTCTGCAGTCGTCATCACCGACACCGAACTCATCACCACCGCCACCACCGACGGCGTCACCCTCGACTCTGACACCCTGTTCTATATCCGTCCCACAGCTGACGAGATCCTGCCTGTTGGCTTCACCGGCAACGGAATCGATACGCCTTCAGATGCCGTCACTGATGACTTCATCTTCTATGGCTCTTATCTCATGTGGGAGGAGTCATCGGGCGAGTTGAGCGATGTTTTCCGTCTCAAGGAGACCAATGTCTCCGATGTTTATCAGGTGTACTGGGACACGTCGAGCTTGGATGAGAGTGGGTATTATTATCCGACTGTTAAGGATACGGCGCCTTCTAGTTAGATTGGAGGACCGTTATCGGTGAGGATGGGGGGTGTGGCTCGAAGGGTGCTGTGCGATTAGGGGTTCTAACTAGCAGGGTAATAGTAGTTAGTCAATGTGAAGAGAGCGGAGATTGCTAGATCAGTTGACTCACCTGCAGGAAGACCTGACACAGTTGAGCTGTTTAGATTATGACTCGGGTATTGCAATTCAATATGTTGGTTTGAGGATACGACGCGTTGCGACAAACGGTCTCGGTACTCTGGGTTAGTTGATAGGCAATGACTAGGCTAGTTCAGCGGACAGCTAAGACGACACGTGCTTCTGAACAAAGACCTCGCGTTTTAGCGCTACGTCTTACCACATACGTTGGATCCAATAATATGAGTCGAGAAAAAAAAAGAAAAGAAAAGAAAAGGGTAGTTTGGTAGTCGCTTTGCTTGGAGATTCTGTGAGAGAACTGAAAGCGAGTACCGTTCAGATGAATATAACGAGCAACTGGCTGGAAGAAAAAATCTCAGTTCAGTTTCTGCAGAATAGGACACCATGGATGACAGTGAGGAGAAGATAAATCATATATCAATGTGAAGAATTTTGTCCTAGCTAATTATTATCGTCCATACATATGTGCACATGACAAATAAATCTTGAGAATGGAATGGCAAAGGGTATTTCGAACAGCAATGGGAGTGAATATGAGCAAGAAGAGAGGTTGCATGAGCAACGGATATCAGAGCCAGCGGGATAATCTTAACAGAAGCGACACAGCACGTATTCACAACAACATCTCCAATGGAACTTAAGCCCATTTTCCGAGAAGAGCCATAATACCAGCACCCCAGAGCATGGTGATAACCATGAATGCCAACCGCTTGTTGTCTTGAGAGCGGTGAGGATCGAAGAGGAAGTCTCTAGCCAAAAGCTCAACCAGACCAGTGTAAATCAGGATACCCGCAGAAATGGCATCCAGAACACCGGAGACCACGTTGGCGGTGTACGAGCCAGAGTTGTATGTAGTTCTGACACCGAGACCAATAGCGATCGAGATGGGTGTAGTCAATCCGTACAAGCTGCAAAGGATCCACGGCAGCCAGCTGCCCTTACGGAAGGGGATGGCGGACATACGAGCTCCAATACCCAGACCTTCGAAGGACTGGTGGAAGACAAGGACCGGGTAGAGCGTCGCGAATTCGTCGCCAGTGACTCCCAGGTTCAGACCAATAATGACGGAGTGGAAGATGACACCGAACTCGAGAATGAGGAACGCGGCAATCTGTTGCTTGAAGGACTTCTCGATCAATGTGTCACTGGTGGACAACTCCTCCACATCAGCCTCGCCCTTTCTAGTGTTTCCAGGCGACTCCTTGTCTACAGTCGAGTTATCCACTGCGCTAGTCATGATGGGCTCGGGGTCCTCTCTGCAGACGCCATACTTGACTTCGACATAACGCTCGGCACCGAAGTCAAGGAGGAAGATGCACATGAGCGAGGTCAGGACGATCGCAGGGCACCAGGAGTAATCGGCCCAGTTACCAGTCATTCCGACGCATGACTGCGGGCCGATTTCGGAGTATGCGGGGTCCAGAAGATGGATGAAAGCCGTTGCAATGATGACACCTGCACCGAAGTAACGAGCGAAGAGGTAGACGTAGAGTGGAATATGCAGCCTGGGGACGCGCTTGGCGACGACGGGGAAAAAGGTCACTGCAGTTGAAACGGCAAAGATCACGAAAATAGCCGAGATGCGGGCACCCAACTGGCCGTTGTAGTCATTTTCTGACTTGTTGAGATAGCAAATAATCTCGGTTGGGTCGGCCGTGTCGAGGTCGACATCATTAGGATTGAACGACATGTTGGAAAGATTGAGGATGAATGTCACTCAGATCAAAGAGGATAAGGAAAAGCAGAATTGGATGGCTCTGATCATTTCCTCTGTTTGGCACATCCTTGCGTCACGGTCTTATATGACGGGAGTGCGTGGCAGAGATTTTCCAGGTGAGGACCTTGTGAGGACCTTGAGAGCGTGGACAGGCCCGGTCTCCGACACTAACAAGGTAGCCTGCCTCTGACTCGTTTCCTCATTTAACTTATCTGGTCATTGCTTTTGCAAGTGTCAGCCAATGACTGAGTCAATTTCATTTGTAAAATCCCACCTTCTGCAGCATCCTCATGCAAGAAAGTCGCTCCTAGAGCAGGTATCTTCTTCGGGAGGAAATCGAGTATGGACCATCACCAGCTTACCCCCATCACACCACCATTTGATTCCACGCTGTGAACAATGATCAGGAGAGGGAATTGGAGCAGGTAGGACCTTGGTGGAAAGTCAGCGGATAAAGAACGTTGGTAATGATGATGAGGGTGATGGTGATGGGCTGTCAGACAGGTGCCGTGGATACGGGTGGGGAGGAAGCGAGGAAGATGGTCGGCGGAGAGATTAAGCCCAGCCCACCTCAACCGGGCCTGGCCTGGATTTAGCATGGTTTTGGCCTCCACTAAGGCACCGGATCCCTCGTCGCGCATACCACCGGTTGGCCCGATCCATTGTCCGCCCCCTCTCTGCTGCGTGCATAGCCTGGTTGGTGTGCCCCTGCTGCCCAAACCCAGATTCAGCCGTGATATCGGATGTTCCCCGACGGATGCTGTGAGGTATTTGCTTACTTCTCGGCGACCAAGCAGGTACTCACACCAGTCCACCATCTTCTTAACCCAATCGCAAGCCTTCTATTCACGGTTGTCTTAGATGGATAAGGAACGCCTTCAGGAAGATTTGATCATTCCCTACTTCATAGGGGACCACTCGGCAGCGGCTAATACAAACCTAGAAAACGCCACAGTTGATCGAACTGATCAGGAAACAAATCCGAAGTTGGCGCTGTTAAACCCAAGCGAAACAGTGGCCGATGGCTGTCAGTCTCCTACACACTTTCCTCTTAGCTCTATTCGCCCTCGTGAACTAGACCTCGCTAAGTCTCTAGCCCCATCTCTTACACTAATCCTGAAGTTTGCCTTCTTGCTTAACCCGATCCTTGTCGGTACACCAGGCTGGTAACTTGTGAGTGACTGATAGTAGTACCTCCTACCTTCAGCATTGCCGCCATCACTCAAGGGGATCAAGACCACATACATGGACAGGGACAGGAACAATACGAGATACATAACACGCGATTATAAAAAGAGTCTTTTGCAGTGTGCAGTACGTGACGCTGTCAAAACCCCCTTGCGTCTTGGCCCCATATCGCACTGCGATGATGCAGTCATAATCTAGCTTAACCGAGCTCTCCGTCGGCAGATGCATGCTGTAAAGGTCCACACAGTTGAGACCCCTGTTTCAGTCCTCCAAAGTCTATAATACTTGAAATCTCTTTGGCTATTTGTGGGTCCTGCCAATTGAGTCACGTTGGATGCTTCCTATCGGGGAAAGCTCCGATGCGGAATCCGCCGCCAGCATGTGGATGATGCATCTCATGCTGCACACAGCAAACGAGCTCAGTGTCTCTTACGGCTCTTCCCGCGATTATCTCGAACCCTTCTCTAGTGGAGGTCGAGTTAGTGAACGCGACTGGTATCAACCCTGTGGAGTTCTGTCTAACGTTTCACTACATGCATTCGACACGTGCATCTGCATCGGGTCTGCAGGTGCTTGATGCCGTTGCGGTTATAATAACTCTATATATGTTTAACCTATTTACTGCGGATCAATTGTATCCTCCAATTAAGTCTTTTCCATTAGATTTGGTACACCTGAGGCTTAAGTGTAGGTGACATGATAGAAAAGACAACTAAAATCATGAATCCATATCATCAAGGCATCCAAATCACTCCCACTTGCGCACCCAAATTTCCAAATTCACCATCCCAATATCCTTAGAATGTTGCCTTCAAGCCAGAGACGCAGCCTGAAATTGGTGGTATCGGCAGAGATGGCTGAGGGGCGGTTGTAAGGTCATGGCCGGGAAGTGAGCATCGACAGCATTTAATGCTAATCACGATTGAGTCAGTTTCCTCTGGTTTACAGAACCGGGTGGCTCCAAATTACGGGTTACTCACGCTGCAAGAGGAGCAGGAGCAGCTGGAGCAGTTGCCAGAGCAGCAGTTGCAGGAGCAGGGAGACATTTTGGCAAAAGTTGGTATGGAACCGGTGAAAGATGTACTAATGTAGTTTGAGATTGGTTTTGCTTTCGCTTGAGAACTTGAGAACTTGAGTTGTGTTGATGAGAAAAGATCGAGCAACAGAGGCACGACGGCCTATTTATGTCCTTCCAGAGCAACCAGTTTCATCCATCGTGCCATTTCTCTGCGCTATCCGCGCGTTATGACCATCCCACGCTGCACCAAGCATGACGGTGCAGCCCCTCATCTGGCTCGAGTCGGCTGTGGGGTGAGGCAGCTGAATGGCGAGTTACATAACAGCTGCAACAACTCTCGTAGCACGGTTAAACCTTGGTTAGTGAGATAGCGTTGCCTGACCTTGTTTCCCCACCATAGGCCTGACCAGAAAAGACGCTAAATGTCAGCAGCCGTCGCCTGGAGTGGATTCTAATCACGGGTTGGTGAATGATGATCAACCTCCTTCATCCCTGTCATCTTGGACACCCTGCCAGGTGAGAGAAGACCAACATTCATGACCGAAAGGAAGGGAAAGATCGAGAGGAAACATTGTGCGGGAGTTGAGAGTCAGAATACTTATAAAATGGAGAGAGAATGAGCACCTTGAGAGCATGAGCACCTTGGTGGCACTCACGTGTCTTCCCGGTCACTCAAGGTCCTCATTCTGCTCTGTCTCCTTTTCCTACTCTCTCTGGCGGCCTGAAACGCTCCGAAGTGCCCCGGTGTGTCTGGTCTCTTAGTGACCAACAATTCCTCGCCGCTTTTGACTAGTGCAGGTAAGAGTTTTCGGCCTCGAGATTGGCGAGGTCGAACTCCAAATCCGGATAGCAGGGTACTCACACAGTTGACGCTACAGATTTCGATTCGTACTGCTTACCCACCATGAGGCACCTTGCGCACGTATCACAATTCAGCTGGACGCCAACTTCGCAGTCATCAGAATAGAGGCCAGGCATCCGTGGTGCACCTGCCCCCACTGACATAATGAGGTCTATTGCAGCTTACGAGGACGGAGAGGACGGTGCGCTCTCGTTTCTTTTTCTTCTCAAGTCACGAAGGAGAAGTCCACTTGCGAATGCTTCCGGTCCTCTCCTATCCACCAATCGGTGGCACCGAAAACCCTGGATATAAGGAGCAATACGTTCACTGTAGTAAAGAAATCGAGTCATACGGTTCGCGACACTCCACACACCTTCCGCGGTGTGTCATTAATATTGCCAACGGCATCGTTTGCACCTGATGCCTGTCTCAGATGCTGAGCCCAAGTTACGCCAATCAAAAGAGTATGCGCTACTTTCAGACCAGTATGAGGCCAGTTTCCCATACCTTACTTTGAGGACTTATTGGCAAGGGACTCGTCTGGATGCAATGTACCCACTGTGGCTTCGTCTTGCATCCTGCTTGAGTGGTCGAAATCAACAAGGCAGATGGGTTGCATCCTTTTCGCATTAGTCGAGTCCTTGGAACGTGCATTCCGCGCCACTCAGGTTAGCGTGTATGGACTCGCATCCTGTGCAACGCGTGAACTATTCATACTCAGCTCGAGGGAAGTTTCTGTCCAGAGAAACAGCGTGATGCAAGCTCTTGATCCCTTTCACAGCACTTTCCAAAGGAAATGGGGGCTGCCTCCCTGCGAGACACGGGACAGGTGCGCTGATGATCCTTGTCTGTCAGATCTGACTAGTCCTCCTGGGAGCAGAAAGTCACAATAAGTGACTATGAGTCCGGCTAGGGCGCTTCCCTGAAAAATATCCCTCTGCACTGGCTCTACCGACATCCCGGCTCCTACCACGGCTCAGAAGCATCCAGTTATGTTATCGATTCCAGTCGCTCAAACAGTATACTTCCCGGATTCGGGCCTCCTGTTGGTGCCAGGCTATAGACTAAGAAAGTAGAGACTTCTGATGTGCTCCAAATTTGGAGGATTTGGAATAAATCCTGTTTATAGACTAGCACAAACGTGTGATTTGTCCCGGAAGCCACGGAGAGGAGGCGCGTAATCCTATGTGCCTGAGGCAGTTTATTTTACCACCCAATAATCTGCTGGACCGTCCTCTGAGTTCGATCTTCTGTGGCTTCCGCTTCACGGCACTCTGTAGATTCTAGTGATAATTGATGAATGATGATGCTACGACTGGGAATATTGGGACGCTTATCAGCAGCCGCAAGACAGTCTATCCAAGAAATTGAGGCGGCGCGGGGGCTTTCCTAAGCTCTGCCAGCCTCCTGTGTTCTCCACCTACAAACACTCAGTCGGCAAATTCTGCAACATTGAATTCTTCATGCTAGCATGTTGATATATTATATTGTTGCCTTTCTAGATTTGACCTCAGTTATATACGTCTAAAATTTGGTTCTCAGCCTCCATCCACCAGCAACGCCCCGCGCAACCACGAATGCAGCACACGCCGCAAGATACAGGATCCCACCGAAAAGTATCAGTCCCCAGAAAGCACCCCCATCCCTTTCTTGTATCGCTCCCGCAATAGGAATTGCAGTCAGGGTCCCAAAGCTCACCAGAGTGAACGTCGTTCCGTTTCGCTTGCCGATGTCCTCAGTCCGACATACCTGTGCGATACAAACGGGTGTCAAGCTGATAGCCGCGCCACTCCAGAAACCGAACATAACCGAGTACGCGATAATGGCAGCATCGTTCGTGCCAGCATTATACCACAATGCAAGTGTCATAATAGCACAAACTAATGCAGTGAAGGCCATCACGTTGAACCGTCCGAGTCTATCGGCGAGAAGTCCCGGGAATGCGCGTCCGGGGATGGCTCCGACATTGAGGAAGATGCACAGTTTGTACGAGAGTGACTCTCCAATATTGGCATATAAACCGTAAGAGCAGAGATAGGTATAAGGTACGAATACAGCAAATTCGACCATCCATACTGCAAGCGTGGTGAGGGCATAGTTGGGTTCTCGCAGGGCGCGAAGGTCGATCGCCACGCCACGCTTTGCGTCGGGCTTGAGCCGTGTCTTCAGAAGAAGGCATGCAAAGCCGCATAGCACAAAGCAGATTATTCCAATGATGCGCATGGCCCACGCGAACCCTAGCTTCGGGGCGACATACAATATGATGAGGGGAAAGAAGACGCCCCCGAGTCCGCCAGCTGTACAGGCAATTCCGGTGGCAATGCCACGGCGAACATTGAACCAGTGCCCGATGGCGGAGATAGCAGGAGTGAAGAGACAGCAAGATGAAAGGCCGCCTAGAACACTAAAAGAGAGCATAATTTGGTAGTATTCTGTTTTGCGTTAGTAGTCCCCTCGAACAATCAAGAATGAATGCTAACCTGTGCTCGCACTGAAGCAGAATACCGCGACCACCAGTCCAATTGACCCCGGAATTACAACCGGCAGCGGTCCGTGGCTGTCAAATATCGGACCTGTCGGCGTCGTCAAATCAGCCGCTGTGCTTGATGTGTGCATAATGGGATGAGAAACATACCGACCTGGGCGCCTGCAAAATATAGGAAGAAGCTGAAGACGCCAAAAATCCATCCAACACTAGATTCAGAATATTCTGAGAGCTGGTGGGTAGATGTCCACGCATGTAGGACTGATATGGTGTTCAGCAATCCCATTGACGGAACCATTGCACACCATGATCCCAGGACCACAAGCCAGGCTTGAAGGCCTCCCTCTGGATATTTCTCGTCGAAAGTGTCATCTTGTTCCTCCCTTGCTATTACCTGTGAGGCCGACTTCTCTATAGTTGCGTGGGCCCCCTGGTCCAGGCTATGGCGGGCATGGGTCTCAATATCAGCCATTCCCAGATTGGTAACTTTCGGATTACCCTCGGAGAATGGAAATGTTCGCACAAGCGCCCAATGCACTCTTAAGACGATTGAGAACTGACAGGGATACAGTACGGGTTACAGGAAGCCGGTTTAAATAGCCAGAAAGGGTCTATACAAAGGGTCTTCAGCCACTCAGCCTATTGAGCCCTGCATATTGGGCATCTGCTTTTGCGGGCCTGGACGCTGCAGAAAAAAAAAAAATTTGAGACAGCCCTTATCTCCGGAAGTGGGTATTCTGATAATAATCCCTAGTTTCTGGTTGGCCCGTTACGGGAACTTCCCCTTTTTCGGTAGCCGGCAGTCATCGCGGGAGGGCGCTCCCGAACTCCCCAGGAATTTACTGTCGTACCACATCGGGCCCCGCGACTCCGCGGTGGCTCCTGGCTGCTCTTAATTCTACCTTGTTGCAACTACATGGCTCTTGTCTATCGGATGCCTTGAACTATGGAGTGGCTCGTTTGGAGCCGCCCTATAAGGCTCGAGGTCAACCTTTCATCGAATTACGTAATTGCCGGCTCTTCTACCAGACGATTCTTCCAAGATGTATGCCATCGCATACTTGAGCTGCAGTGACCGCTAGAGCACATACTTTGTTGATGACACACAATCTGCCATCAATTCTTGGACTGCACGTTGTGATCGGTCAACTTCCTGGCTCGCAGACGGCGAAAGTTGGCTAGGAACCAGTCATACTTCCAACCGCTGCCAATGGTCGTGGAAGAATTAGTCATGGTAACCACAGCACGTAAAAGCAAAACCTTTCGACTTTGCTATTGTTCATATGATATGAATTCGCCAAGAGGAACATCCCAGTGTTGCATGCTGAGCTGGCTCTGGCCCCCAAACTGACTGCTCAAATAGCACTTAGCATTAGCTGCAGGGCTTGCACTGGATATCCCATATCCACCCCGGGTGATCCATACAAAAGGCATGGCTCATCTTTCAGACAGCCACTGGGCCCTAGCTTCCGGACACGAGCTGCATGTATGTAGCGACGGACAGTTCCCACAAAACCCCGACTCTGTCTTCCGATCCGATCCCCCCACTCGCTTTCTCGGGTACCAGCGCAGTGAACAAGCGGTCAACGGCTTCCTAAAATAGGCCTTACAGGGAAGTATTTGATCAGTCCTCCGAAGGTTCGGTGAATCTCCCTCTTCTCGCTATCAAGCCAAGATATCATCTACGAATAGCGCACAAGTACATGCAAAATCTTCAGAATAGCAGCGCCAATCTTGTTTATCCCTGTAGTAGGTTTCGTAGACAACTATTCTACTCGCATTGGCCCGGCAATCTCGGTACGCACTTTTCAGACTGCTGTTCATACCAGACATTTCTATAGCGTGCAGTCAAACAGAGGTCGAGTATGTCACGGTCCTTGCGCCACGTCATTATCCCGTGAAGCAAAGCGGATGTCTAGACTATCTTGATAGCTGGCCATCAAGCGTGACTATCCCAGAGAATACTCTCATGGACAAGGCTTAACAAACTAGCCAAGGCACTGCGCAACTGAATGGCCTTGATCGCGATCACAACTCCCGTGTATAACGAGAGATGCTGCAGTCTACATACAATTCTGGCCACTGTTCATAAAGTAGTGTGAGGTCCCATGACTTTCAACTCCCAGTTCCCTGTCCAGCTCTGGGTGATGTAAGCAGAATCACCTGAGGTCTCCTCGACCCACCGGCGGACTCTTTCCTCTTCGCTCCCCACATTGGCGGGTGCCAGGTTTCTAGAAAGTATGTCCTTCTGAGGTGTTTCCACTTCCTGGAATCCATTCAGGCCATCAAGGGGCCTTTGGGTCTTACAGCTGGATGATACCGATGTCTGTGTGCAGGCTTTACGTCCCTCATGGATTTCATATATACATGCCCAAGATCGAGAGTGGCGGATGGCGAAATCGCTAGCAGAATAGGTTTATGGATCGAATCGGCTAGTTTACAGTTTTATACTTTGCCACAGGTCGTCATCCTTCTTCGCAGTAGCGCTTGTTGCTGCTTCTACTCTTCCTAATACTTCACAGCTTAGGTGAACGTCGAAACAACAATGGCCCCAGCCCACACAATATCAATGCCACACCCTCAGCTGTTCGAGCGGCCGCGCATTACTACTAGTGAGGGCCCTTCGTTTTTCTTAGACTACTTGTCGCTTACGTGCGCCTGCTGATGTAGCAGATCGAGAGCGCAGAAACAATCTCCGTCTGTCCCCAGGTCCGGACGAGGTGCTGGTCAACCTAAAATTCTCCGGACTCTGTCACTCCACCCTTCATCAGTGGAGAGGTTAGCCTTATCCGGTCGAGGATTTGATGTCAAGTGCTGACTAGTCCAGGAAATTCTGTCACTAGGAAAAGGCATTGCGTCGGTGTGCAGGCCCACGGCTGTTGAAGCTTTCCCACATTATACTGACCTTGGGTATAAGATGCTCACGAGGGGACAGGTGTTGTGATAGCCGCTGGTAACGAGGTGGAGGACATTAAGATTGGTGATCATGTCGGTATACAGGTAATAACTAACACTGCTGCTTCATAAGTTTCCTCCTAATGTTGAATTAGTGGATCAATAGGACCTGTGGTGGCTGTGATGCAGATAAACGATCAGATTTCGTCTCGTGCCCACATCGCTCGAATGACAGGATATTCGGTTGATGGCACCTTTGAGGAATACTGTATCAGCCAAGCATGCCATGTCGTGCGACTCCCTAAACAATTCCCTCTTGATATTGTTGCCCCGGTAAGCTGAAGGTTGTCGTCAGTTACCCTTGATTCGCTAATATTCTAATCAGATTATCTGCGTCGGAACTACGTGCTTCAGAGCGGTACTGGAGAGTGACGCACAACCCGGTAGCCTTGTAGGTAAGTCTATATATGGAATTCTACAGTAACTGGGTCATACTTAACGCGATGAAGCTGTTGCCGGACCGCCAGGCGGACTAACAACATTGACATGTCAATACGCTAAGGCCCGCGGTTGTCGAGTTCTGGTTGTATCGACAGGAGATGATAGTGGGCTTCTATATAAGAAGAAGCTTGGTGTGGAGTACTATATAGACTACAATTGCTCAGCCGATATCGTGGCTGAAGTCCAGGGTATAAATGGCAACGGGCCCGACGCTGCAATACTGATAGAAGGATCAGGAGCACTTCTCAAAGGAGCACTTCAGGTTAGTCATTTTCTAAATGGTACCTGATATAACTACCTCCTCACCAATCCCAGTATGTGCAACACAGAGGAACAGTTGTCGTTATGGGCTTGCCTCCAGGGTCCCCAGTTGGAATTGACGTATGTAAGTTGGTGTCAAGGATGGCACAGGTCAAGGTTGTGCCTTACGGCGGAACTCGAGAACAGATAGAGGAGGCCATTCTTGTTTTTACCAAGGAGAGGTTCTACCAATCATGTCGTGTTTTTGCACTTGACCAGCTTCCTCAAGTTCTCAAATCTATGCAGAATGAGATGCCTGAAGGAACCTCCCCAGAGCCGGCGTTACATCATGGCGGTCAATTGCTCGGCGAAGCAGTCATTAAGATGCCGCATAGAGAAGCAACTCCCAAGCCCCAGACGATAGCATATCCACCGACTTTTAAGTCTACCTTTCATCAAACAAATTATAACATTGGCACATTTCTGGCTTACCGGTTGGAGGAGCTGGGTGTCCGCGATTACTTCGCTGTACCAGGTTTGTTTATCAATCAAATGTGTTCGTATCGCTTGCTAACACCTACTAGGGGATACTAATTTCTTCCTCCTTGACAATTTGCTGAAGAGCCCCAAGCTTCGTATGGTGACATGCTGCAACGAGCTGAACGCTGGCTATGCCGCCGATGGTTATGCTCGCGTTTCATCAGCCCGCATTGCGGTTGTTGTCGTTCCTTACATTGTAGGCAGCCTATCCGCTCTCAACGCTGTATCAGGTGCCTGTTCGCAATATGTTAGATTGATTGTACTTTCTGGTTGCCCTGCCACTGGCGTCGTTGATAGCGACAAATTCCTGCATCACGCCCCCACCGCAAAGAATAAAGATCAGGCCCTCCAGGCATTCATGGGAGTCACAGCTGCATCTGTCCGTCTAGAATCAGTTGAGACTGCCCCCGACGTACTGGATGACACGATAAGTAAATGCCTAGACTCCAGTCTGCCAGTCTACATTGAAATCCCCAATGATCTTGCTTTCGCTGCATGCACTCCGCCGTCGCCACTGAGCAGGAAGGTGAACTGGAAGACCCAACCACACGTCTTGAAGGAGGCCGCAGAAGCAATTACAGGCATATGGAACTCATCGAAAAGACCTGTATTATTACTTGGAAGCTTAGCAGGTCTATCTCTCCCTCGTCTTCATATTGAACTTCTAGCAGAAAAGCTTGGCTGTGCGGTTCTTTGTCAGCCCGATGGCCGATGCATCGAAGAATCTCATCCGCAGTATTGCGGTCAGTTCTGGGCTGGAATGACAAACCCGGAAGGTGAGCACATCGTCATGAGCTCAGACCTTTGGCTAGTCATTGGTGGGAATTGGTCCGATCTTCATGTTGTGATGAGTAGCCATAAGCAGGAGAACTATCGCATGATTAACGTAGACAAGGACTGGGTCGAGCTACCCGATGGAAAGCATATCAAGCCTGTGAATATTGGTGCATTGGTAGCGCAGCTCATCATGTCTGGAATGAAACCTAAGACCGAGTCAATTCCGCGACCCAAGCCACTTCTTGGTTGTTTGCCTCCCGACGAAACGGAGACACCCGAGGCACCCTTGACTTTAAGAAGCAGTATCAGCGGTATTCAGGGACTTATCAAGGGGCATGACACGTTGCTCTGCGACGCAGGAGAGTCATGGCTCATCGCTAATCATATTCTTCTTCCCCCTGAAGCCAACTGCCATCTACAATTTCCGTATTGCTCTATCGGATGGGCATTACCTGCTGGATTTGGTTCCCAACTTGCTCGGACACGGGGTCGATCAATCATCCTTATTGGTGATGGAGGGTTTCAGATGACAGCGCAAGCAGTTAGCAGTATGATTCGTTATAAGGCTAACCCGGTTATATTTGTTTTCAACAATCTTGGCTACCAGATTGAGGCAAGTCAAGTGAGAATACTACATGAACCTCGCTGACAACTAAATAGACCGCTATGCATCAGGGGCCGTATAATTACATTGCCAACTGGGACTATGTCAAATTAGCCAGTTCTTTCTCCTCGAAACCTCACGCTCCGTCTCACAATCCCTACGCCAGCAAGGAAGATGAGGAGCGAGAAGGAAGTCCATCCATGTTCGCCTTGAAAATCAAGACTATCGGAGATTTGAGGCAAGCACTGGATAGAGTGGACGAAGAACCGGACAAACTCGCGTTTTTAGAACTCTGCATCCAACCCAATGATGTAACTGACGACCTCAGGCGGCTCGGTAGAATGATGGCCGATCGGAGCGCGGAAGCGTCAAGAGAATCTCAGAGTCCCGACACCGAAGAGGTGGATGAGTAGAGCATAGGCATGGATATTGTGATGGCAGATCTGGGAGGCTTTGACTAGGTTGCTATGATCTGCTTGGTATGCGATGAGCTCTTTACATGTCTATCGTATAAATGTATTGGAGATAGAATAAAGATGTTGTTTGCTACACCTTCGAGTCACATAATACCACTAAAGGCGCATCGTGGGTCACGGACAGAAGTGGTGTTTTATAATTGCGTTGTTAGATTCTGATCCAGGTCGTCCAGCAATCATTTCTTATGGGCAATTTCTTGTGTAGCATTATTTGTGGTTAATCCCGCAACACTTTTGGACATCGAAAAAAGTTTCTGTGAGACATCCATCAAGTGTCTCAGAACATATAGACCTCGGCATTTTACCTAGGCGATCTATTCACAATGGCTACCAAATACTGCAAGGCAAGCAAAAAATGGCATTATGTGCTAGCCAATAGCATGCAATACAAAGCTAGCGCGAGTAATGAATGCCCATAATGACTGCTTTGTTGAGCATCAAAACATGATACCTTCACTAATCACTTCAAAGGACTAAGCTACATTATCACGCGGTACCTGCCACCTATACACGACATACTTTCCTTTTGCTCTTCTCGAATCTCCCTGGAAACCTAAGTCCAGTAATAATCTTCAGGACCCTCCAAATTGCAGCCTAGCTGACAGTGAATGCGAAGGGAAGAGCCGCAATATGGTCAATTGTTCTGAAAACTTTCCTTTACCATTTTTCTCTCCACTCTCTTGAAAACAGATATAAATTACTCCAGCATGCAATCTCTTCTTAAGCCGTCTTTTTCGCTGGTCATCAAAACTATGTCAGCAGCCTTCGCATTCACCCATCTACACCATATCTAGCTTCGATCTTCACCCTCGTGCACCTCCCATCTTCACAGTCCTCAGTCAACAATGAATACTCCCGGTACTGTGTATACCCCCGATCCCATGGACATCGATGAGTCCATGGATAGCGCGTCATCTACAACCTCAAGCGACCCCATGGACCTGGCACCACTAACGGAAACCACCCAAAGCCGTGCTGTTTCGGAGATTGGCTTACAGCCTTCCCTACGACCTGGTGGGCCCGATGCTGGTTTAACCTCCCATCTCAGGGCCCAAAGGTACAAGGAACTATATCCAGAGGGGACACCCCGGTGGACCAAAGAAGCCATCCAAGAGGCGCAAGCGAGAGTGGAGAGGTGTAAGCCCGGCGAAGTCGTGTATACCACTGCATTGGATGGCGCGAATGTTGATTTCGAAGTGATGACTGAGAGAATTGAGCGCAATAAACAGGGTGTAGCTATTGTTGGGTACGTGTTCATTCATCTTCTATCGATGTAAAATACTAATCAATTTGATGACTCCAGCCTGAAGCATTTCCTTGAATTCTTCCCAGCCCCAACAGACTACATCACGCCCAACCCCGGAACGCGCCATCCCTCACTCATATACTCGAACCTCGCCCTGGGCCACAAATTCCGCCGTCTGGACGAGGAAGACACGGACGACGAAGACGAAGACCCCACCGACAAACAAATAGCAGCCGCACACGAAAGCTTCAACTCCATATTCCACGCCTGGACAGACAGCGCCATCTACAAGAACATGCTAGCTACTCTCCGCAATCTACCGACCATCAAACGCCCCGTCACCAAGATCATCGCCTTCGGATGCAACAGCCTATGCAGCCCCAAGCTTGACAAGTTTGCTAGGGAGCGAAGTGCCTACCAGCACGCCTTCCTGCTCATGTTACGAAGAGTGTTGCAGGAAATGGCATGGACACCGACAGACATTGAAATTCTGCTGCAGGATCCGGCGTACACGAAGCTGGATAAGAAGGTACTGGGCGATTGCGGAATGACTGTGCTGGATAGTCCGAAGGCTTTTCTGTTGGTTGATGACGAAAGTTTTGTGTTTTCGTGTTCTCCGGATGTTCCTGTTCGGCAGATCGTTATGGATTTGGCGAGCCCGGTGGGGATGATTTGGGATGCGGTGGTCGCGGAGAGTATGTCGCTGGATACGTGAGTTCTCCCATTACTATCGTCATCATGCTTAGACATGGAATACTAACGATGATGATGTTACAGGAAAGATCCATGGGACATCACCATCCACCGAAAAATCAACCAGAATTACAATACCTACAATCTTCCGAAGGATAAGCGTTTCAGCATGTTGAAGATATATCTGCGGTGCTCAGATGGCGAGCTGTCGGATACAGAATGTGAAAGGAGGGAAGAGAAGATGCGAAACACTATGGACTTTGTCCAGAGGAATAAGTTTCTGGTTAGTTGGGAGAAGGATAAAGTGCAGGATGTGTATTCCGTTTATCGCCGGATGAGAGGGTCTCATGGGAGTGATGGAAGTGGTAGAAACTAGTACTCCTATCGCTCATGGCGGGAAGACAGTTTTGTTTGTCGGGGGTGTCTGCTGAGAAGATCGATATGGACCGTGATCAGATAGTCAAGCATTGTTGGATGTTGAAGACAAATGGGGAGGATTGAAATGTACTGTAGCTAGATAAATAAGTGCTGAATAGATAGCCTACCTTGCTTACTGCGCTTATATATTTTCGGTCGGAAGTCAGTCAAAGGAGACCTGGCACTCACCCCACGACACAAATACCTCAGATATAGCTACACAGCACCAAACAAGTAAGACCACTCTATAGCAAATTCATGTAGTACCAAACTTTAAACGTCCCCAGCTTTATCCACAACCCCATACTCCACCCAAGGATCAAATGACCACAGTTACACGGATACGCCAGAAGTAGGGTATAAGCCATAGTAAGGTTTTCCCCACATCCAACAGTTGTCCCTGTGGCCAAGTGGTTAAGGCATAGTGCTTATGGTTTCATCATACAGGAATCACTGAGATCGGCGGTTCGACCCCGCCCAGGGACAAATCTTTTTTCGCCGTTCTTTTTTTCCTCCGCACCCGCACCCCAACTAATAATGACAACCCATGCATGCATTCATCTTTTTTTTTTTTTTTTTTTTTTTTTTTTTTCACTATTTACTTTTACACAATATTTCACAACTATGTCGTGCTAAGATACAAATTGGATTTATTCGAGAGCGGTCTCCTCGGTATGTCTACACCCGACAGTCTGTCAGCGGAAGAGCGGATGAAACTGGCGGCCGTTTCAACGTCAAAGTAGCCTTGGCGTTTTACCACCACCATCCTCGCTCCCACAACACTACAAAGCAGACTATTTACTTTAGCCGGTCACTGCCAAAAGTCTTGGTCCAGGCTGATCCTCATAAATGACCCAAGTCTGCTACAACAGGTCCCCCTCCTACAGAAACTGGCTAGTTGGTTAACTATTTCCGGATTGTTCCGCTTAGTCAATCTTCAGACAACTTCAACCTCACTAGTTACGTGCGGATTGACGGTCAGTGTTCCTGAATCCGTCCGTAGCTGACTCTCAAGCGATGTCTAGACTTACTAGAACTGGTTAGTGTACGGAGTACTGCTACTATCTATCCCCAGTTGACATTGGGTATGCGGCATTTCCCCGCTGGCTGTGTAGTTTTTCCGCAAGTACAAGTGCCGAGTTGACGACCCGCCGTTTATCGGAGCTCTCGGGCCTTGATGATCGACGGTGATCGACATCGGGGCCTTTTGGTCTTCAGCAGTATTCTTGGGGTTTTCTATATAAGAGGTGTAGAGTAAGTAGGCATTTGATGTCTCTGTGACTGATCCTTTTATAGACTACGAGGGAAAGTTTAAGGTAGGTATAGGTGGCTGCAGATAATCTGCAACTGGCGGGGTGAAGAATCCAAGGCAGGGTGACTCTGCTTCCGCCAAGGACGGCGTCCCTTGGCTTGGATAGTTCCTGCAGTGGACCTGTTGATCGCTATCCTACTCTCGGATTTTCCGACACACGGCGTTTCGTCATACCCGGGACTGAGGCCCGGATACATTCAGGCACCGAGGTTCGTCTGCCCTATAGTCTTGTCCAGTTGCTCGTCTATCTGCAGTTTCAGCAGATCGAAACCTGTGATGGAGTCGGCAGCTCATTTCGCGTACCAGATGGCCATGTTACAGAATCTCGGGATTTCCGGGATGAGTATCGGACTTCGTTGTCCACGCGAAGGGTATATAAGTTTGTAGAATCATAGCAAGAACATCTATGGAAGAAGCAGCAGAGATCTGATCGGAAGCTAAATCTGAAAGTCTCCATCGCCATGCGTTCTTTCGTCTTCTCCTCGCTTTTGGCTCTCACCTCAGCCCTATCCGTTGAGGACCTCTACGTCTCCGAGGCCCCCTCCTCCCCTCGCCCCTATATCCTCCCTCACTATGAGAACTCCCATGCCGTGACGATCGACTCCCAGCTCTACCGATTTACCGTCACCGGCCCCTCCTCCGACTATGCCTTTACCCTGATGAGCACCAATGCGCCCTCGAGCAGCTCCCTCGGTGTCCTGCCACACATTCACCGCACACACTATGAGAACTTCTTCAGCTTCAAGGGCCGCTTCCAGCTCTGGGCCCAAAAGGGCGATGGAGAACAAGAAGCTCGTCTCCTCACCCAGGGAGACTATGGTTCTGTTCCCCGGAACACTACCCACACCTTCCAGATCCTCGATCCGGACACCGAGATGGTGGGAGTGATTGTTCCTGGTGGATTCGAGTAAGCCAAAAACCCCATCTATTCATTCTCATATCAGTATAGTAACCAAGTTGAAAACAAATAGGGACCTCTTCTACGCCCTCGGCACCAACTACACCTCCGGAACCGAAACCCCCTACGTACCTGGCTCCGGCAACTCCTCTTCATCCTCCGCCACCGGCCCCGACAGCAGCACCATCTCCGGCCTGCAACAATACGACGTCTACGCCCAGCTCGACTTCACTCCCCGCCGGGACATCGTCAACGGCTCCGCCCCCTCCGATTCCGGCTGGCACACCGAGTCCGATACCCTCGGCGCCGCCGGCAAGCCGTACTTCATCGCCAACAACTACGGTCCCAAGTACCTCAACTCGCAGTACGGGGCGTACCAGATCGTGCAGCCATTGGTGACGGCCACGCAGGCCCAAGATACGAACTATACCCTGTCGACGATCATCATGAGTCGGCAGCCGAGCAATGCGACGGCGCCGACGTGGACGGCGGGCCCGGCAGCGTTTGAGGTGCTGGAGGGTAGCGTGCAGGTGCAGATTGGGGAGTATGAGACTGCGAGAGTGGAGATGGGAGATGTGGTGTTTGTTCCTAAGGGTGTGACGTATCGGTATTGGAATGAGGGGGCGCAGGCGAAGGTGTTGTATGTTTCTTCTGGGGCGGATGGAGTGGATAGTCAGTTGATAAAGGGGAGAAGGACGTGGGCGGACCCGGTTTGGCCGAAATATTTTTAGATAGTATATACCGATAGAGATGGGTGGTGTATAGACTAGGTGTTGTACAGAAATAGAATATTTATGATTTAACAGGTATTGGCGACGCGTCGGTGTGATGGAAATCCAGCACGTTGCAGGACCAAGAATCCCCGGGTGCGGGGGTGGGCTTGGCTGAATGGTCTGATCATACTGCTAGTACTAGTAGTTGCTGTAAGGAACCGTCGGGGGTGTTATTAATAGCTGGACTTGCAGATGGAACATGAACATGTCCTGACCATTGTATCCCTCGTGCATGAAGCCTGTCCCTGGGAGTTGGTAGTAGTTCATGCCTGAGTTAGTACAATGGGTATTTGGGCTAGTTACCGCTGAATAGAAGTTCTCACCTGCAAGGGGAAGACCATTTGTGGTTGTCGTTGTTGTTACTGTTATTGTTATTGTTACATGAGTGGGGAAGACCAATTGACAATCCCGATACTTTCCAATCCCTTTCCGGATTTCGTGCAACATCACTGCCCATTTTGATATTATTATTATTATTATTATTATCATCATGATTGTATTATGGCACGACACGAGTGGAATTCACGTCATCGTCTGCCAAGCCAGTCCCTTTCCATCCAGACCTCCCGATTACCAAGCCCTTCCGCCAGTCAGCTTCGTCCTCCTCCTCATCGCCAAGCCTGCCCTTCGGCCGGGTCATGGACCCCCCGGCCAATGAGCAACGCGCCATTGGCCGTGTGTCTGCATCTCGATACGCATCCCAGGATTCCTTACCGAAAGATATCATCCCAAGTAAGGTACACGCCTGGTATCGAACAAAACATGCTGGGACGGACGGCTCCTACATTCGTTACTAGTCATACAATCTAGTCAATTAGTAGCTGCTGCCAATGCCAATGCCAATGCCAATGCCTCTCTATATAATTCCCTCAGTTCCCCCCTCTCTTCTCTCCTCCTCCCCTCCCCTTCCTTCTCCTCTCACTGCTCCAATTGCCTCATCTTCCCTGGACGTAGTCCAACTTCCCCCCTTCCCTTCCACGCGACCATGCGTCCCATCGGTCTCGTTGGCCTCATTGGCCTTGCCAATGCCGCCTGCCCTTACATGAGTCGTGACCTCTCTGCTCGCGACTCCTCAGATGCCTCAGAATCCACTGAGGAATTCCTCTCTCAGTACTACCTCAATGACAATAATACTTACCTCACTTCCGACGTGGGCGGTCCCATTGAGGACCAGAACAGTTTGAGCGCTGGTGAACGCGGCCCCACTCTGCTAGAGGACTTTATCTTCCGCCAGAAGATCCAGCGCTTCGATCATGAACGAGTAAGTCCTTTTGTTTATCTACTACGCAATTGCACCACTAAGAATGTAGGTTCCCGAACGCGCCGTACATGCCCGTGGCGTCGGTGCCCACGGTGTCTTCGTCTCCTACGGCGACTTCTCCAACCTCACCGCGGCCTCATTCCTCTCTGAACAGGGCAAGGAAACTCCCATGTTCGTGCGCTTCTCCACTGTCGCTGGTAGTCGTGGCAGTACCGATCTGGCGCGCGATGTGCACGGTTTTGCCACTCGCTTCTACACCGATGAGGGTAATTTCGGTAAGCTATCCCCTGGTTACCGTACTCTTAGCCAAACACTAACTCGTCAGATCTCGTGGGAAACAACATCCCCGTGTTCTTCATCCAGGATGCCATCCAGTTCCCCGACCTGATCCACGCCGTCAAGCCCAGAGGTGACAGTGAGATCCCGCAAGCCGCGACTGCTCACGACTCGGCCTGGGACTTCTTCAGCCAGCAGCCCAGCGCTCTGCATACTCTATTCTGGGCAATGGCTGGACACGGTATCCCGCGCTCCTTCCGGCATGTTGACGGCTTTGGCGTGCACACATACCGGCTTGTGACGGACAGTGGCGCGTCGAAGCTGGTCAAGTTCCATTGGAAGTCGCTTCAGGGCAAGGCCAGTATGGTCTGGGAAGAGGCGCAACAGGTCTCGGGCAAGAACTCGGACTTTATGCGCCAGGACCTGTGGACATCGATTGAGTATGGACGGTACCCGGAGTGGGAGGTATGTGCGACACAGTCCCTTACAGCGAGCTTACAGCTAACATCCACAGCTCGGCGTGCAAATCATGGACGAAGAAGACCAGCTGCGCTTCGGGTTCGACTTGTTTGATCCCACTAAGATCGTGCCGGAAGAGTACGTGCCCATCACGAAGCTGGGTAAAATGACCCTCAACCGCAACCCGCTCAACTACTTTGCGGAAACCGAGCAAGTCATGGTATGTCCCTCCTTGCTTCCTTGTCTCTCCACCCGAATAACCTACATGGACCTTACCGACGCTACGAACCAATCTAACCGCACCAGTTCCAACCCGGCCACATCGTCCGCGGAGTCGACTTTACCGAAGACCCTCTGCTGCAGGGCCGTCTCTTCTCGTACCTCGACACCCAGCTGAACCGCCACGGCGGCCCCAACTTCGAACAGCTGCCCATTAACCAGCCTCGCGTCCCAATCCATAACAACAACCGTGATGGTGCAGGTAAATCCCTCCCCCATCTCCCTCTTCCTACAACAACCGACTAACCCATAAATAGGCCAAATGTACATCCCTCTCAATCCGAACGCCTACTCCCCCAATACCCTCAACTCCGCCTCCCCCAAACAAGCCAACCAAACAACCGGCAACGGCTTCTTCACATCCCCCGGCCGCACCACTTCCGGGCACCTCCTGCGCAGCACCTCCCCGACCTTCCAAGACGTCTGGTCCCAGCCGCGCCTCTTCTACAACTCGCTCGTGCCCACCGAACAACAATTCCTAATCGACGCGATCCGCTTCGAAACGAGCAACGTCAAATCCACCACCGTGCGCCAGAACGTCATCATCCAACTCAACCGCATCTCCAACGACCTTGCCCGTCGCGTCGCCCGCGCCATTGACGTCCCCGCCCCGGACCCCGACCCAACATACTACCACGACAACAAGACCGCCGACGTAGGCACCTTCGGCACGAAGTTGAAGAAGCTCTCGAACCTGAGAGTCGGATTTCTGGCCTCCGTGCAAACACCATCTTCTATCACCGCCGCGCAGGACCTCGCGACGGAGCTGAAAGACGATGAAGTGGACGTGGTGGTTGTCGCAGAGAGATTGACCGATGGAGTCGATCAGACTTATTCAGCCTCAGACGCGATTCAGTTCGATGCGGTGGTTGTGGCGCCTGGGGCGGAGGGGTTGTTTGCGTCCGGGTCGGTCACGGCGCCGCAGCTTAATTCTACAGCGAGTGCGGTGAGTACGCTGTATCCGGCGGGCAGGCCGTTGCAGGTGCTGGTGGATGCGTTCCGGTTCGGGAAGACGGTGGGGGCGGTTGGGAGTGGAAAGGGCGCGTTGCAGAATGCGGGGATTGATGATGAGAGAGAGGGTGTTGTGGTGGGGCAGACGATTGGGGCGGACTTTGTGGACAGTGTTAGGGAGGGGTTGAGGACGTTTAGGTTCCTGGATCGGTTTGCGCTCGATGAGGAGTGACCGAGCTGTTCTTACTGAGGGTGAGTGGTGATGGGTGGACGGATGAGTGTCTCTGAGGTCAGGGACATCTATTTATGGTCTGCTGTTCTCTTATGACAGCGGCATTATGGCGGGGTTGTCTTCTTGTATCTATTAGCGTGCTCGCATACATACATTATCTAGTCATGGCTGGTACACTGGCCGGTCGAAAGACTGGATCGGTGTAGCCGGTTGTGGCTGGCAAGGATCGATCGATCGTAATTCATATTATGTAGCATTAATTGATTATTACGTACTTCTGGTCCAGATATGGTAGGATACCTATGATACAGACGCGAACGTCTCATACGAGAGCAAGCAAGCTGTTCAGCTGAGTTGAGCCAAAGTGGCCTTGCTCCGCGCACTCATCTTCCGCTTGGCCTGCGCCGAGGAGCTGGAAGTGCTGTTCTGTCCCAGAATGACCCACTCGGCCACGGTAGCACCAGCAGTCTCGTTGGCCTGGTTGCCTGCGATCAGAAGTGTGGCGTACCGGGCTTTCTGTACGGGCGCATCGAGTGTGATGGTGGTGGTGTTGGCGGTAGGGATAGAGACAACGTTCAGCTCCTCCGCAGAGATGGCGTTGTACGGCTTAGACTGGACGATGTTGGACATCGATGTAATCACCCGGTATCCTGTAGAGTTCGAGCCAGCGGCAGCGAACACAGTGGAGGGGTTCCCGATGGGCGAATCGTGGAAGATGACAGTCAGGTTCTCGGGCGGTGCCTGAGACCAGTCGAAGTAGAAGCCGGAAACTTCCTCGGCTCCAGCCTCTGCCGTGGTAGACAAAGTGACTGTCAAAGAAGTCAGGTCAGATGTCGAGGGCTGCCACTTGGTGGAAGTAGCGCCGTCCACAGCAGAGATAGGGAACTGGCCCGGTTCGTAGGCATCCGGTGAGTAAACTGGATGGCACTGGACTTGATTGCCAGGAGTCGTGTTAACAGACCCGATCATGCGATTAGGGACAGTCAGTGCTCCGGAGAGTGGAAGGTAGTAAATAGTTGCCTCATCGGCCGAGGCGGTGGACTGGCCGACTTGGACCTTGATGCTAACGTTGGAGAAGAGAAGGTCAGCGCTTGCCAGCGGTGCAAGAGACGAATCCCGCTGGATGGTGGTGTGTGTATAGTTAGACCACGCAGAGATCGGCCAGCCATGCCAGTAGAAGGTCCGGTAAGTAATATGAGGGATCTGGGGCGGGAGATTCGGGTCGATGTAGATGGTGTCATCTGGGTGGAGACGGAGACCAAGGTAACCATAGAGGGCTACCTGGTTGGCACCACCGTGGCCGGTCAGGAACGGGAATGCCGGGTGAGTTCCACCATTGATGCTGGCATCGTCGATCATCTGCTCAGACAGCTGGTACCACGGGCCACGTGCATATGGAGCGTAAGAGTACTGGTGATAGGTGAAGGCAGAGCAGCCGGACGGAGAAACATCGCTGGCAACAATGGCGAAGATGGCATATGTCATGGCCGGTCCATCTGCGGATTGCTTGTTTGCATACTGTAGTTGTTAGCATAGCACGTCACATAAGGAGTTGCAACTTACGTAGTCCAAGTCGGTCAGCGAATTCGTGGCCGTGTAGTTGTCTGACTCATAAGTCAACGGAAACGTGTTGAGCACAATGTCAGCCTGCTTAACGACAGCAGAGCCGTTCATCGACGTATATTCCAGGGTGACACCGTTCTCACGGAGGATCAGAACGTCCTCTGCGATCTCGTCCCATGTCTCATTCGGCTCAAGACCGAACTGCTTGCGCAACTTGTTGGCGTTCTGCAGTGTTTCGGCGATCAACGGCATTGTGTATCCGCCCGCATTGATGCTGTTGGCATACTCATCCTGCGGAGGTCAGCTAAATCATGTGACAGGGACAGATTACCTACCGGATCAGTCATGTTAGTCAATGTCCAGGAGGAGCCATTCCGCTCCACCAGTTCAGAGTAAAGTGTGGCTGCTGCGTCATAGATCGGGAACAGGTAGTTCTTAAACCATGCCGTGTCACCACTTGCAACCCATTGGTTGATCATCGCCAGGCCAATATCGCCGTTCAAATGATACTGGTAGTCCCAGCAGGGTCCGGTTGCGGTGCAGTTGCCGAATCTGCCGCTAGTCCAGGGGTAAATCGCTGCGGAAGAGCTGAACGAAGTTTGGTTCTTCGAGCCAGTGAATGCAGTTTCGATGTTGGCCTGAGCTTGGTAGTGCAATGCAATACGGTAGTTGGTGAACCGCTGAGCTGACTCAGGATGGGAGGCCACAAGACCAGGCTGCATCCATAGATCCGCATCCCAGAAGATCTGGCCACCGTACGAATCCGAGGTAAGTCCGCCGGGAGCACAACTGTCAACATTCACAGGAATCCCACCAGCAGCCACGATCGCATTGGTTCCGGCGGTGTTCTGCAGCAAATAGTAGGTGTTCGTGACAGCAATGATGGCCGAGTCGACGATGTGGCTGTCTTCAGGTAGCTTACCGGTCGCTGGATCCGTGAAGCGATCGACCGAGTGGTCGTGCATAATCGTGGCCCATTCCCCAACATGCGACTGCAGCGACTTGACGTAGCCATCAGCCAAGCCAGCCAGGCATGCAGCCTTGGCTGTCTCCTGCGTGGCAAGGAAGTAGTCCGTGGTGGCGCCACCCACAAACTTGGTGATGCGGACAGTCTCATTCGCAGTAAACATAACATCGACCGCCTGTGCGACCGACGAGCTGTTTGTGCTCACATAAGGCTTGTCGGTGACGATCCTACGCGAAGACAAGTCGACACTGTCGGAGCCATCCAAAGTTGCATAAACGTAAGCCGTGACGTTGTTGACCCCCCAAGGCCGCACTGCAGAGAAGATCGCACCCTCCTCTTGGCCAGATGCGACAAAGTCTGTGCGGACTGCTGCATAGCCATCCAGCACGTTAACCACCGTAGCATTGCCGTTCGTCAGAGGGGTGATTTCCATGTCCACCACGGCTCGGTTCACGTACAGCTTGTGCGCGAAGAGTCGGTAGGTGATTGCATAAGAGCCTTTGTTTCCTTGGGGTGTCCAGGTATACGACCAGGACAGCACACCCGACTTGAAGTCATAGGTAGACTTAAAGTTCGAGATCGTGCGGTTATCCACGGTAGCGTCGAGGTACGTGTCATCGCCCAAGTCAAGAATCAGGCCACTCCAGTGCGGAACACCACTGATTACACTGTCATCTCCATACTGCGAAAGCCAGGGGAAATTGGAGCCGTTGGTGTGGGCTTGTCTATCCCAGAAACCGGAAATAGTAGCGAAACTCTGGCGCCGGGAGTAGAGGGGCCAGCCATTGATCACATCGCCATTGACCGGTTCGTCAAGCTCGAAGAAGGGACCAATATTAGCAACATTGATTCCCAGGTATCCGTTTGCAACAGACCCACGCGACTGGTAGTGGCCCTGGTCAGGCGTGGTGGTGGTGAGCAGCCAATGATCCTCATCCCAGGTCACGCCCGAGAACTTGGTCTGATAGACATTGGTGGAGTTAAGAGCTGTTTGGGGCACGTCGCGCCCAGCGTGTCTCTTCAGGGACGCCGAAATACGCGCATTCTTTCCTGGCAGACCGTCCACAGCCGCAGGAAGATGCAGCAAAAGCGGCAACAACGTTGCCAGGAACTAGCAAGCGCATCAGCGACAAGTTTACGGGGGCTAGGCTCTCAACCATACCTTGACTTGCATCTTGCAAAGGCCGGGAGCCTAGTGAAGCTATGCGGTTGCTTTATCCGCTCAAAAAGTCGAGGGGGAAGGAGAAAAGGATAGGAGATATAAATAAGATTTGAGTGCGACGCGAGATTCGATCGGAGTTTTATCCTGCAGTAGTCGGTCCACCTCGTGTCCGAGACAGGGAATGCCAAGGGCGATCGGTGAAATGAACGAGAGACAGGCGAACACCAGGAGATTAAATGCACTGCCCCTTGAGAAAATTCTTGAGGACTTCTTGGTCAGCGGTGATGGAATTACCCCGCGGGAGATGATGGAACCGAACCGAAGTACCTTCGTCACTTTGCTGGCACGGTCCTCAGGGCAGGCCATTCCTACTCGACCAGGTCATTTTGTGGGGTACGGAAGGCCCTGGAATGGTGCGAGGCCGGAAGTCCGGGGATCCCGCGTTGGGCCCAGTGCCACGGACAAGCCCCTGCAGTGGGCCATGATTGGGTAGCGACGTGGTCGGCCGGGGGTACAAAGGAAGGCAAAAGGGAGGTAACCAAGGAACAGACACGGGATGGCGGGGAAGACAATTGAATGACGGAAGATGATGATGTGGTGAATGGTGAAAGTGATGAGGAAGTTGAAGTGGGATGAGGGGGGAAAGGAAAGAGGAAAGAGGAAAGAGGAAAGGGAAAGTGGGAAAGAGGCTCAAGCAGTGCAAAGCACACAACTGCGGTGCCTTGCTGCCTTGCTGCCTCTCTGCCTCAGGCATGATGTCCCTCCCCTCGCCCTCTTCCTTACTGACAGTAGAGATGATCCCCGCCACGACAGACACTGGCAGGTCATCCCTTCATACAAACATAATCATAGTCACTCCACAAAAACAAAACAGTACGCCTTGCTTCCAGTCATCAACAACACTGGCCATGAAACCCCCATACCTCGCCGTGGATATCTACCACCCCCGCTACGGCAACTTTCAACACTGGGCCCTCCATCTCCACTCAAACACCGAAGACCTCATCTTTGAAGTCGACGGCGAGCATCCCTGCTTCCAAAAAGTGATGTCCAATGGGCTTCCTTCCGATAATCTGGGTTTTATAGAATCTTTGTTTGTGTGTCAGATCGGCAGCCCCGATATCCCGACCGTGAAGGATGTTGTCGACGCCACACCG
This sequence comes from Aspergillus niger, assembly GCF_000002855.4. Lineage (NCBI taxonomy): Eukaryota > Fungi > Ascomycota > Eurotiomycetes > Eurotiales > Aspergillaceae > Aspergillus > Aspergillus niger. The sequence continues at coordinate 360,808 of NT_166518.1, read as the reverse complement.
GTGGACAACGAGACCCTCGAGTGGGATTGTCAGGACTACGTGCTAGATATACTGGAGGGATGTGAGAGGGAAGCTGTGCTGGAGGATGAGGATGCCGATTATGCAGAGGCTATGGAGATCCTACGAAGTAGACGGGGGCCGATCCTTTAGCTTAGCGTCCAGGCGATCCCTAGCTGATAAGGGCAGACGCATAATGTTAAGGTACGGGAGCCCAAGTCCGAGTGCTGCGATAGCAGGCACAAGTTATAGTTCCTCTAAGGAAAGAAACATTCACTCCAAAGATAATCCAGACTCCGGAACGCCCTCCGACCTCGGGTTTCCGAGCCGAAAAGTATACAACTGGCTATCACTACATCGATAATCATCGAATCATATTCACATTGAACTGAACGATGGAAGAACGTGGTTACATTACACTTCCCCCACCCAGTCTCCTCCAAGCTTCCCCTCTCAGCGCCCGCGCCGTATCTCTCGTCCGTTCCATCGCCGACTGATTCTCAACCGCCCTCCGCAACAAGAAATGCAGACACTCCTCCGTCGACCCCCACGCCAAACACTTGAACACCCCCGGAGCCGCTCCATCCGTCGATCCCTCTACCATCCCCAGGCTCACTTCGTCCGCCATTCCCTGCAACTGACCAACCTCCACCGGAATCAAAGGCAGTCCACTCTGCGCCCGCTGCCGATACAGCGCACACGCCTTCCGCACACTCACCCCGTTATGCGAAGCCACAAACAGACGCACTTTCGGAAACGGCTGTCCGGGCTCCCCGCCCAGCGGATACTGTCTCGTAATCAGACTCTCCACGATATGATCATAATTCCTGTCCGTATCGGCCTTGGTGTCATGAATGCGGTCCCGATGGTCATGCGCAATATACGCTCCCCTGACAAGCTTGACACCCATAGCCCAGCCTTCCCTCTGCGCGAGCTGGAGATGTTCGTTAAGCCTAGCCGTAGACGACTTCAAATATGCCTGATAGGTATTCAAAACAACAGGCGCATCCGCCCTATTCACCCGGTTATATTTCCTCATCAAATCCACCGCCCACGCATCAATCGCACCCTGGAAGATCTGCTGCTCAGCATCAATCCACACCCGCGAGCCCTGCGCCGCAACAGCATCACAAATCTCCATCATGGCCTCTTGAATCCGGGGTGGCGGAACACGATCCCCGCGCGAGAGGGCCTCCACGGCCGCAGGACCAGCACCGGTAAACCTGCGTAGAGAAACAAACACTATTAGCCCAAACCCGTCATTCACTTACCCTCCACACCCATCCAATAAGTAATGAAAAGAGAGAAAGCATACTTAACAGCCAAATAATTCCCCCTCCCACACATTCCCAACGTCCTCAACGTGCCGACCCTCCACTCCTCGACCGCCCGATCCAGCGCTTCCTGCTTCTCCTCAGCCGACTGAATGCGATCCACATCCTCCACCTTAGCAATCGACTCCCTCGCATACCCCAGAATAACACCCTTAAACCCCAGCGACTTCATCTCCTGCACCGTATTCCGGACCTCCCTCTCATTAATCCCGGCGCAGAAGTGATCATAGATCGTCCTGCGCAGCAGATAATTCACGACTGGGTTCTTAGCTGGACTAAAGAGCAAGGAGTTCGAGTCGACCATGTACTTCAGCAAGGAGAGACACGGTTTGAGGAGCGGGGAGGCCATCACGGAGGTGAAGAGGAGGGAGCGGAGGAAGGTCCGGGTTGGTAGGGCTGATAGGGGTGCTGGGGAGGGGGTCTTGGGGGCTGGTGGTGGGACTGTGTGGTGGGTTGTTGTTGTTGACGTTGACGAGGTGTTGTAGTAGGCATGGTAGTAGACTGGTGGGTGGTGGAGGAGTTGGTAGTAGAGAAGAGGAGTAGGCCGTTTTGGCCAGAGTAATACTTTCGATCTCATTTCAAGGAACGGTTTAGATGCCTTCCATCTACGTTCAGGGCTTATGGTATTCCCTGTCTACTTATTTATCCCCTCGTTATAAAGCTGCCGGATGATAGTAGTGAGGGGTAGGGACGCCAGCGCAGAGTATGTGGTCGTTGATCACGGCAGACGGTTTTTTGACCGATTGGCTTGATTCCACGCGAGGGGGGTTGTGTCTGCAGGAATCTAGGTACATTGTAGTTGGTGTTGATGGATGATGGACTGGTTCGGTGGGTGTTTCCGGTAGTACTCGGTTAAGGGTACCGCTGCAGGATGATGAAATCAGGTATATGGGAGCAGTTGAGACGGTCCAATGGGTGCTGTGTGTTCTTATCGAGGATAATATATCAATTGACGGGGTTCTATCAGTGTTCTATCTATCTATGAGTGTTGCTATCGTTCTCTATCTTTCGATCTAATCTATTCGGGAACATACCCCGAGTATAGTAACCTCACCTACCGATCCCCCATCAGATGCCTCGTGCCATTAATCACCGCATCTGCAAATGTCGCTCTTGCTCCAGCTCTCTCCACCGTCATCACTCCTTGAATAGTACACCCTCTCGGCGACGAAATATTCTCCCTTAAAACAGCAGGATGCGACCCCTCCTTCAACAACGCCGCCATCCCGGACAGCATCTGAGCCGCCATTTCCAGCGCCTCCGCCCTCCTCAACCCCTCCACCACACACCCATCCAGCAATCCCTCCAAAGGCACCGTCATAACGCCTATCCCAGCCCCGACCAACATCGTCCCAACATCAAATAAATCCGCACTCAAGAACTTGACCTTCCCAATCACCTCAAACACCCACGTCACAATCTCCACCAACTCCTCCTCCAGCGGCTTCGTCTCAGGAAGCTCAACAATAGTCATAGACTGGCGCAACCGCGCCGCAACATTCGGCATCGCCCGAACAATCTTGACACTCTCGCGATCCCCGTCGCTCAGACAGTCGAGTATGTCAGTGGGCGTCATCCCCGCCATGATACTAATCACTAACTTTCCGGACAACGCTTCCCCCACTCCCGGAGCGGAGAGAATACCCTTGGCTAGAAAGGGCTTGCAGGCCAGCATGATGATGTCTGCTTCGCGCATTGCGCGGAGGTTGGAGTCATGTGCTATGGTCACGCGGGATGCGTCCTCGGCATATTGGCTGCGGAGACGTTCCGCGGATGCGGCGGTCTTGGTGCTTATGATGAAGTGGTTGATTTTTCCCGCTTGGGTGCGCGTTGCGTCCAGTAGGCCGCTTAGAATGGCGGAGCCCATGTTGCCTTTATTCGCCATTAGCAGGTTGTAGATATTGGGTGTTTGTCGATCATTGTTTGATTGTAGTGTTGGTGATAGATACATACCACATCCGATAAAAGCGAGTGTTTTCTGCCTCCCCTCTGGGGAAAGCGATTGTACGGCCATCTTTGGATTGAGTAGGATCTTTGTGGTGTGTGTAGGTGTGACTCTCGATTGCCGTATGATTTTTGTATATGTCCAGAATTCAAATGCGAAAAAAAAAAAAAAAAAAAAAAAAAAAAAAAAAAAAAAAAAAAAAAAAAAATGAAAATTGATGGGTGAGTCAATCAACCAGCGGAACGTATCTCCGCCAGTGGAGGGAAAAGGCACGGCGCGACATGCCGGGCTCGGGTGTGATCCCGAACGATAGATAGACATTATGGCTCACTGCGGGGGTGGTGGGTCGGTTGGTGACAACGCATTGGATTGAGTTCAAGAACCCTCACGTCTTGTGTCAGATTCATATGCTGATTAGGTCACGCTGTGTTACATTCTAGATGGGGTACGTGGAGAAGGGCGGCGCAGGCAGGAGAGTTCGAGGCCAAGTGCGAGCTGATGGCGGATTCCTGCTGAGTCGGGCTCATGAGCGGGACGAAAGAAAAGCTTCATATCAATTTGGAGCAAAGATACAGCTCATCAGCTAATAAAAGAAAAAGAACTATTTTGCTGCCTCCCTGGTTGATCATTGACTCTTTTTCTCGTCAGCTTCTTCTCTCTCTCCTTGCTTGGGAGAGACAATTGTGTTGGCGAGAGCGGAACAAAAGCAAAAAAGGAAGGTACAAGGCCCGAGCCGCGGATCGAACGCGGGACCTCTCGCAGATATGCTTGGGTTTGTATCCCTAAGCGAGAATCATACCACTAGACCACCCGGGCTTGTTATGGTAGCTGCCTCTAACTTTGGCTTTATTAGCGGCCAGTAGAACATCTATCATAACAGCAAACTGCAAATGACCTACCAGTACGTTCGGCGGAGTATCATGGATATTCTTGGTTGTTATTCGACTTGTGATGATATTACTCTATCACTACTATTATTCGGGTTTTATTATTCTCTTGAGTCGGGTTCAGAGCGAGTTCCAATGGTGCAAGATGTTAAATAGTAATTCCGTGGATGGGGTTTGGTAGTAACTAGTAATATATATTTAACCCCGGGTAATACATTTTGGGTAAGAACTTATTGATTCCCACCGTCATAATGATCACTCCAATACAGCCATTATCTGCCAAATAACCCAAACGAGAGACGGCACAAGACAGATGCGGGTACCGAAGCAAAGCTCCCCCTGCCCGACCAATATATCTAGGCAGTCCGCTATACCGTGGCGTGTGAAGGACATCCAGAGTGGCGGCAGGCAAATAGCATCATTCGGAGACATGTACGCACTTGACTCATCGAGACACTACTGAAAGATACAGCGACATATAACATGCAAGTTATATATTCATTAGTTGACAGTGTTATTGGCCAACGCTATCTAGTCATAAATCTATCATAGGCGACCGAAGAACTCAAGGTGACCACGCCAATGGCCTAGTCATTGTACCCAGCAGAAAGAGTGCGTCCCAGTCAACAAATATCCGACTGAACGGTATCGCAAGAACGCGTTGCTGCAAATGCCGCCACCGACATCGAGAGCGCGCGGCGTAAAAGTCATCGAGGTCTGACTTGTCATAGTAATATCCCCCATGGTGTTTCTCCATTGCCCACTGGCCGACGGGAACAAATGCATTAACGTCGCCTGGGCGGAGCGGCATCGAAGCCGATGAGGGTGTGGAGTTATGGGTACAACCCACGTAGGAATATCATTGTCGAACGACCAACTCAAGAGATCTTCGGGCGCTTCGCGTCAGGGAACCCAGCAGAACCACGCATACGTTTCCGCTCCATAGCCTCCATCTCCTGCTTCATGATGCGCTCCTGCTCCGTCATCTTCTTGGGCTGTTCCATGACTGGCCCCTTCTTTCCCGCAAGAGGGTTCTTCTTTACAGCCGCAGCAAAGACATTCTTCGGCTTGTTTCCACCACCACCGAATGACAAAGACACCTTTGGCGCAGCCTGTGGCGCAGGCGGGGCGGGGGCGGCAGCGGCAGCGGGAGCAGGTGCAGCATCGGTAGTCTCTGGCGTGGCCGATGCACCGCTATCCTTTTCCTCAGGCGATGCGGGCTTCGGCGACTCGCTCTTCGAATCACCGTTTGTCTTCGAACCGAATCCGATATTCAGTTTGACTTTCTCACCCTCCTTGCGCTGCAGCTTGCGAGCTTCAGGGTCCACCTCTTCCTCCTCCTTCGCACTCTGCTGAGCACGCTTGATCTGCTCTCGAATCTGTCGTTGCTCCTGCTCCTCATCTCCCCGGTCCTGGCGTTCCTTCTTGAGCAAAGCTTCCTGTCGTCTCATGGCCTCCGGACTCCGATCGATATAAGAGACGAACAGGCCCTTCTCTGTCTCCTCGACACGGCAAATACCCTCGCGACCCAGGTATGCAGCAAACTGCGAAAGACTCTTCCACTTTGTGGCGTTCATATGGATGTGCTACATGTATATTAGCGACAGACTCATTCCGCAAGGACCACTCGGACCACTAACCTCCTTATCGGCAATGACTTGCTGGTAGAACTGGTTTATGTGAACTTTCTTCTCGCCATGACCGGTCTTTAGTAGATTGAGAAAGTTGTCGAGGAATTGCTTGCTGTAGTCTTCGATGTATTTCTTGGGGTCTTCGCCGATTAGCAGCACCTGGCGCACATGGCTTTCACTCTGGACATGGCTTTGAAAAGTCAGTATCATAGACGTTGGATGTTCCACAAATTGTAGAACTTACCAGCGAAATCCGTTCTCATCGCGACACTGGCGCGAACAAGCCTGACAATACCATCTAAGTCTGCCTAAGCCTTTCTGTTGGACGTTAGTAAGTTGTTTTAAGTGTGGACAAGAGGGCAACGTACAGCCTTGATCTTGTTGCTGATCGCCTTTGTGGATCCAGCTTCTGCGCGCGGCATGTTGGACACAGACAATAGATTCTAAATAATCTCCCAGAGAAAGCAAAGTAAAAGGACAGAAGGAACGCTGAGATGTTGAGCGGAGCGCTTTGGAATCAAGACGCGGAGCGGGTGGCGGAATCGCTGAGATGACTAATGTATCACGTGAAATGCCGATAAGATAAGTGCCGAGCTTCAAGGGGTTGAACCCAGCTACTCGAGCTCTTGAACCCTTTCAACTTTGAGCGTGTATATTACCGCTCGCGAGGGGTCAAGTGACCGTATTTCTTTGCACGTGACTGACATGACTATCAACAAGCAAGTTTAGAGTCAACCGACCCTTCAAAGATACTAGAGTATTTTTTGTATTTCCAGAAACCATACCTGATTCTACGATACAGGAAGAAAATAGTCTTCAAAACACTAGAATTTCTTGCTATTTGGAAAGACATAGAAAATGTATATTGATTTTTTGTTAACCGGTTGGGTCAACGGAGCTAAAATTACTGTCATCCGACCTGCAATTACATTTTGAGCTCGGGTATGAACGCGAGCCCTGAAGACAGCATAACTTTATTGGTAAAGCATATACAGGTGGAATACGCAAATCAGACTGGTCTCAACATTCATTGCGTTTTCATCAATAGAAGAACAATTTTCTGAAATACATTTCGTTATCTATACAGTGAGCTGGCTATGCTCTCTCAAGCTCTAGTATGGTCTCGTTCATCCGAGAGCGAGGCTCGCTCAGATTCGTTAATCCTTCGAGGGCCTATACCTTCTTCAAACGACGCATATTTATCGATCAAATAGTACAAGTCATCATAGGCCCTGGCGTCAGAGTCAGCTTCGCGCGTGCAGAGAGATCAACAGGGGTTAGCTCACATCTGACGAACAGCAGTCCCCTCACTCCTATGATTGACAGAGTAGATAATATTGTAGTATACCGAGTACATGCGGCTCCTGTCATCCCATTCGTGTCGTGGCTCACTGGGCGCGAAGTGACGCAAGTAAGTGCGTATATACACTTGGTCATGGATCTTGTTATAGTTGCATCGCCAGTTCGCTGTCTCCATCTCATTGTGCGCATAGAATGCGGCAGAGCCAAAGATATAGATGTTTCCTGTTTTGGAAGATGTCCCAGTATTTCCCTCCCACAGGTCGGCATGGATTAGACATGGTTTTACTTTGCGTCCTTCAGCCTCAAGTACTCCGATTAGTCGAGGAACCACATAATTCAGGGCCCTCTGAGAGAGTATATTGAGATCCTCCCAGACTCCATTGACTGCAGAATCTCGGTCTAAAACGTGCTTGAGAAGCTTGGAGAAGAATATAGTCCAGCTACTCTCCCATGAAACGTTCTGCGGAGTATTTCCCTGGCAGGTCGTGATATGGAAGCCAAACATTCCTGTAGGTGAGACACTTTCGCGATGCAACCGGGCAAGCTTGGTGCATAGTTGATATGGCTCCGGGATCCTGTCGGCCATGTTGATGAATTCTGATAGAAGAAAATATGTCTTTGGTTCTGACCGATCGATCTCGCCCCAAGAATAAGGCTTTGGTACGAAGTCTGGCATCGTCCTGTAGAGTTCACACTGTGCGTTGAATTCACCTTGTATCAATAAACGACCATTGTCCCCAGTAGCACACTTGAGGAAATATAGTTTCTCAATCCCAATATTGTTCTTCACGCAGAGACGTGCTGTGGTGGTCCATGCTGAGGTCCCGAAGCGAATTGCAGAAACGATTTGAGAACCGGGCGGAAACTGACTGGCGAGATTTGTATCGACGCGGAATTCGCCTGAAAGAATGTCAATGACTACTGGTGAGTTTGAGGGCATGATGACTGTCAACTGCTTTCGAGCGAAAGTGTCAAGAACTAGCGGGGAGAGAAAGATCAGTGCTGACCATAACTTAAGGGAGATGGGATGGTGTCTACTCGAACATGCTTTCATACCGTCTACCCCAAAGTGCTGTTTGAGAAAGACTCCATGAAAAGCTGGATGACTCTTCCAACATCACTGTGCTATTTAAAAATTGATGATGAAGTTATTGCTTGGATAGCGTGGTGTCCAATATGCACCGATTTAGAACAAAGAACTGCTGTACCACTCCCCCGCTGCCTCACCCCGCTGAATGTTTTGTCGTCACCCATCCTACCCTACTGCCGGCGAATACATTTTGTAATGAGCAGAATTCAATTTGTTCACTTCCAGAAAAGCCGTGTTATTGCAATCGCAAATCCCTCAAATTACTCTGTACCTGCTACCAATGCTGCCAATGACACCCCAGAAACACAACGGTCGGAGCCACCGGCCACCCAACCATACACATTATTCACTTCCAAAACAAGAATGTTCATTGTTATAATTGTGGGATTTGCAACTATAACATCACCTCTCACCGCGACCGTATACTTTCCACTTCTACCAATGCTTGAGACCCAATTCGAAACATCGCGGCAAGCAATAGATATTACATTGACCATCTATATAAGCTTCCAAGCTGTATCACCAGCAATATTCGGACCGCTTTCTGATTCCGTTGGTCGAAGACCAACATACCTTCTTACCCTCGCCATCTATGCTTTAGCTAATTTAGGCATGGCACTCAAAAATCCAACTATGGTGTCCTCTTACTATTACGGGCTCTTCAGAGCCTTGGCGCCAGTGCCTCATTTGCTATAAGCTATGGCATTGTCGCTGATGTCTGCGTTCCCAGTGAACGGGGTAGGATGATGGGTTGGGTCAGTATGGCCTTGAATCTAGGGACCTGTGTGGGCCCGATCATGGGTGGGCTGGTTGTATATCTGAGTGGAGATATTGGGTGGGTCTTCTGGGCCTTATTTATTGTCGGGATTCTTCTATTCTTCGTTGTTGGTATACTGCTTCCTGAGACTGGGCGCAACATTGTTGGGAATGGAAGTGATAGGACGAAGGTTAAAGCATGGNACCGGTGCTGGTGGAGTTATATCACAGCCGNGGGATTTTTACTGAATAAAAAGAACGACACCCGANAAGAGAAACCTGCAGGTAATACCGAGCAAAGTCCTTCTGGCCAGGCGAGAAAGAGCATCTTCACTCAGCTTAATATCCGAATGTTTCTAGTCCCCTTACGGATCATCTTCTTTCCAGACGCCTTTTGCTGCCTGTGGATGCACGGATCTTTCTACGCGGTTGAATATATCCTCGCCGCTACGGTTTCCGATATTTTCATGCACACATATCAGTTCAACACGTTATTAACCGGCCTGGCTTACTTTCCACAAGGCATTGGTATCATCGGAGGCGGCTATTGCAATGGCCGAATAATGGATTACAACTATGAAGCGATGCCCGCAAACATAATCATCCAATTGATCGAGTCCATGGCGATGATCTGCGTGAGTTCCCAATCGAACTAGCGCGGTCTCGTGGTATCTATTACCTTCTTCTCTTCTCCACTAGCACATTGATCGCCTACGGCTGGACTGCGCGAAATGAAAAGCATTTTTCAATTCTATTGATCCTGCAATTAATCCAAGGGTTCTAGGGTACGTGCTTCTACACTGTTTACAACACATTGTTGGTCGATATCTTCCCGCAGAACCCGAGTACTGCCGCAGCAAGTGCAAGCATAACACGGTGTGCTATGGCAGCAATAGGAGTGACTAGCCTGCAGCCTCTGATGGATGCTGCAGGATTAGGGTGGTATTTTACCGCCCTTGGCATCATGAGTGCAGTGTGTGGTGCAGCAGCTGTCTGGTGTATACGAAGATATGGCATGCGGTGGAGATCACAGAGAAATACGAATCTATAGACTGCATCGAATATCATTGCGCATTTTACATGAGTACTCATGAGTACATTTCCACCCCATTACATCATACACATCGATCCCCATAATCCATATACACTAGGCCAACCCCAACCCCACCACAAAACAAGCCCACGCTGCGAAATCCACCGTCCAAGTCCTTACACGATGGATAGTCAACCAACCCTCCAGATCCTCCGTCGAGGAACCCTTCGACGAATCCTCCATGATGGCCAGCACCTTGGGAGCAATAACAGGCACATAAAGCAGATGACTAGCGGCAAGCACCGTGCCGGCTACATACCACGACAAGGATGATTGGAGTCCCGCGACTACCCCTGATCGGCGGTCCTTTAGAATGTTGTATCCGCCTCCCGCCATGGAGAGGGCCAGGAGGCCTACGACGCGGACAACGCCGCGGCGGAAGAGGACGTTGAAATAAGATGGTAGGATTTCGTTGCTGCGGGGACGGTGGTCCGGGTGCAGGAAGACATTTAGGACGAGGTCTTGGTCGAATGCGAACCAGAGGGTGCAGGTGGATGAGACGAGTGGGGCGGCGCGGAGGAGGTTGTGCGGGTTGAGGATGAGTCCGGAGGCCATTTTGATTTGTTTTTATGGTACTGGAAAGATAGGGGGTAGATAGGGTATAGAGAGTATGCAGAGAGGGATTGGAGGCAGCGAGTTCAGGTATTTGAATAGTGATTTTATTTGGGAAGAGTAAGATGCAGCCGGATGTCGGGTAGTTGTCTCCCGGGTGAGATGAGCTTACTAGTAACGTTAGGTAGCTTGGTTGATTACATGGCATAGCCACACACCCCGCGCCAAAATCTTACTCCCTTTTCAAGGCTGCCTTGGATCAGTCATCCGACACACCCATCTACTGTACGACTTTTCGGGGAGGGAAAGCATATAAAGAATTAGGAATTGTCTGTGAGGTAGTGGAACCGCAATTCGATCAAGGTTCGATGGTTCCCCCACTGGAAGATTCCGAAACGTTGATGCACCCGGATCTTGCCTACACAGGATGATGTTTATCCCATGCAGATCAAGTAATCACGTATGCGCCTCACTTATACAAGGTGGCGTTCTTCTGTCACTCAGATGAAGTAGTTGTATTCGGTTGATAGCTAATTGAATAAGCTCCAACAATGCCTTATCGATTATATGTGCCCAATTGAACCGATGTTCACAACGACAGTCTTCTGCGAGTCAATTTTGGTCGGAGCTCTAGGTGGTGTCGCTTCACAGACCTGATTAACAAGCAGCGTTTGGTAGGCGCCAGGATATAGCCCAGATTCGAGCAGGATCTCCGGATTGACATTGCGTAGTCGTTGTTGTCTTCTGGTGATCGAGGCTCCGGGGGTAGTTGTGGCTACTACTAGGTTAATCAGCACTGGTTGTTGTTAACAGTGTGACCGCAAACCTTGGGGTAAAAAGCCCTCCTGTAGGATGTGTAATATTTTAGCGGTCACCGAACCTCGTTGAGTTGGGACAACTCGTAAAAAAATTGCAACATCTTCTATTCCCCTTATATAAAGACATGAAGCTAACATATGTAGAGCTCTGAATGCACAAAGTACAAAAACCTATTCTACCCCATAGTCTTCATTGGTACGGAAGCCCACAGCGCGTATCCGTCCACAACGTAAACATGACCCTAGAATTACCCTGAATCGTGACGTATTGATTCGAGTGATTGGAATATCACCATTGACTTACTCTTCTTAACATCTAAGCATCCTCGCTCATCCGTCAAAAATGCACTTGCTTGCGCCGTTGAAAAGCATGGCCACCAATCTTAGCACCCTTCTTGCCATCCTATCGAAGTGATATCTTCCAGAGCCTTATTTTTTTATTTTTATTTTTTTTTCTTTCTAGATACCAGCTAACGCAACAAAAAATTAGCATCCGAAATGGAATATATTCCGACGTCGAAATAAAATGCCATTCATCGACTTTCAAAGTCCATCGCTGTATAATCTGTCCGCAATCGGAATTCTTCGAGAAGGCCCTGTGTGGGGAGTTTCAGGTGAGCACATGGCATATCTCATGTATGACTCTAACGAGTTACAGGAGGCCAAAACAAATATCGTTACTATCCACGACGATCCCACGATCATCAAGAAAATGATCGATTATTTCTATCGTGGAGACTACGACGATTCTCCGGACAAGAGTCACCTTGCCACGAATCCTGACTATGAATCTCCTACCACCAAGGCGCATGTCAATATAGAAATGTACAACGTTGCTGATAAATATGCCATTGAACCACTTATGGCCCTGGCAAAGAAGAAGCTGGAGTACAGACTTACCCTAGTCTGGGACAACAAGGAATTCATCCACATTATCGAGAAAGTCTACGGGTTGGATAGCCCACAAAACTCGAAGCTGCGGGAGACAATAGCCAAGTTCGCCGTAGAGCATCTTGCTACGCTTATAAAGTTGCCTCGATTTGACGAGGTGCGCATTGAATTTCCACTATTTTCATACGACTTCTCCACATCATTGATCCAACGAATGGCTCGTGTGGAAACGAAACTACGGTAGGTGATCATGAAGATTGACCCAAGGAAAGCAACAGGCGTCCATCATGGCTTACGTTTATGGCATAGGATAATGACGAACCTGGATATAGAGATCATGAAGAATATTTTCTTTCTCTACCATTGTCTTATATTGTCGTGATGTTTATTGTATTTATCGCGAGAGGTTCTGCCTGGAATGTTGTAAACCTTTCAATGATCGGAAAAGTTTGAGACAGCATGATACGGAGAAGCATTCTCGGTGTACGGACTGCAGGAGGTCGTTCGCGTCGCTTGCCTCGGCGAGGAGTCATCGGACGCTTCACCATGGTGGTTACTGATAGTTTGACATTTTCTTGCTCTTCTTGCAGACCATGTTTCAAAGTTTTGTTTGCAGGACTCTTCGAGATATCGATAACATGGTCTTACTGCCAACCTATGAATTGGATGGTCAATAGTGCATGGTTTCTTCTTATAAACAATAATACCACAGTTTATGTACAAAACAAACGTAGTACTATATACTCCTTGCTGAAGAATGCATAACCAACCAAGTACCCGAATTCGAAATAAGAATCGTATAGACTCAGACTTTCCCAATCCAGGTATTCCAATTCCACGCAGGGTGATAATTCACTAGGCGCAGGTGTCACTTTGACCACTGCCATTGTTCCGGCAACTCCCATAACAAGCTCCAACAACAGAAATCGATTGATCATTGTTGCAATGGAATAAGAACTCGTTCCACATAACTGGATATTGGGCCGCTGACGTATAACCATCTCTGGTCAATCCATCAGCGATCGCCGCATGATTGCCGCCTTTGTATATATCAGTATCTTCACGGAAAGCCATCGTATAAGCGGAATCTAGCTCACCGACGTCTTCGAGCACTCTGGAGCAGTAATTCAAACCAGGTGTGCAGTGTCCTGTCACGGCGGCATTCGCGGCGGCGATGAGTGCGAAAGTACCAAATGCGGTAGTAGTGAGCTTCATCTTGTAGGGAGGGTTGGAGGTAGACCGAAGAAGATGGAATAAGATAGATTTATTGGAAAGCAGTATTCAGGCTAGTTTGGAAGCTTGAGGATGATAGATAGAAGCAAAGAGCAGATTTGACGGAACAGGTAGGGGATATTTATATCTTCGGTCATTGAGAGAGTAACTGCTGTTTCCTTAATGATAAAGATGGTTGGCCGTAGTAGTAGTTGCACTGTGAATGTCCCATTTCGGACACACCTCCGCCTCCAGCAGATCCTTTTCGAAAAGATATCAATCTAGTTAATGGGCGCATAAAGACACTAATTTAGTCCGGCATAAAGTACTCAATAGTATAGCATCTCTTTTTCTGGCAATATGCCACATGACTTTGAGACCACCCAATCAAAGATGCAACTATACAGTACTATTCTATCAGGACGGAGGAGTTGCGTTCATATGTCCTTCCGGAATTTCCGGCATGTTGGAATGAACTCCATGATCTTGCATCTAGCGCACAAAATTGGAAAAACTGACATATGAGTTCAGGATAAAGCCTGTGGGGTCATCGGTCTCTCTCAGCCTTGATCGACAGATCTCAGCTACTACTCAGTAGACCTACACCATATGCCTCCACCTTGGACGGGAGTATTCAGCACAGAAGTAGTCCGATATCCCTGCTCTCCGCATTTGATGCCAGATGCCAAATACGCGAATACGTCCTAGCCATTAGGTTCTTTTGTCAATGATCAACCCACCAATATTTTTTCCAAGCTCATCAAGAACATTGGCTTTGGTCGCTTAATACACTCCCCTCACACTCTGAAAGCGCCGGGAATCAGCAATTTGAGAATCGAACATAGAGAATGCGTTATCTTGATGCGCGATATTGTTAGTCTATGCGGAAGCATGCAGATCGCAACAGGCACACATAAAACTATCCATACCTTGTGACCGAGCAGGTCCCGAGAGAGCCCACTAGTGCGTAGTGCCATTGAGTACCATTAGAGAGAGGAAAAGAGGGGCGAAACAAGGGGAGAGAGAGACTGCATTTTGCCACTTTGAAGATAGCTTCGGAGGACCATTACTAGCCTTTCATGAAATTATGGGGCTGGCGTTGACGCTCAATTTGTGCCACAGCCTGTTGATCCCATACCCTTTGGATAGACCAGCATCTGGATGCTGCACATCTATCCGAGTTACTCCGTATGGCTTGTATTTACTACTTAGCTGTAGGAATAGAGAGTGTGGCAATGAGGGGTGGCGTTGTGTTGATGTTGATGTAACTTGTCGAGTCAGCCGCAGATTAGCTCCTGCTGCATGCCAAGACATTGATTGAGTCAGGGTGATTGTCACTGCGGCTGAACAAAAGAAAAACTGAAACAAGAATGAAAAGGGCAAAAGAAGACAAAGCCTTTTGAATTTTCCCAATTATTTATTATACTCTTACATTTTCTCCCGCTAAGAGAGCCGGACAAATCTCTTTGGGTGCCTAATCCCATATTAAACTAGCAATGTGTTTCCCCTACATCGTATATCAGACTGCCCCGCATACTAGTCCGAAGCTGAACCTGGAATTATAATCCCGGCCACTTATAGCCTTTTAGAAATTATGAGGAGGGTTGATAGCCGTACGCATTAGAACCCCCGGAACCTTGCGCCCATATTAAAGCTCCTTGACCAGCTCCGCACTACATTCCCCTCCCCGAGCTAATTCCATGTCCAAGGCTCCAATTTTATTGCGAGAAACGCCCCAGATTAAATATAACCAAACAGCGGATTTTACTTCCGATCTCGAACCCCTTCTTCGCCAGCAGCAGGTATATCCAACAACGGAATCGTACCATCCTCCTTCTGCCCCGGCAGAGTGGCCTTCCGCACACCCACCTGCTGAATCCAGGTCTTTGTGGAAGCAAGAACACCCGCCTGATCTGGATGCAGCGCACTTCCAAGTATCCTACCAGGCGAGGTACGAGCAAGGTAAGACCGCATCTGTCCTAGCCCGGTACGCCGTAGAATAAGAAGGCAGATGGTAAAACCCGCAAGCGCAATGGAAAGAGCCAGCACTATAAACGCCGGGATCGCGTAAGGAATGTGATATTTGATGTTCCGCGACCACAGTGTTACCGGCACGCTTACCCCTCCCACATCTCGCTTTGACATCCTCTTACTATTCTTGGAGGTTTGGCTTGGAGCATTATGCCAGCCACGTGTCCCGACAACGGTATTGGCGGTCATGTCGGTCCATATCAGCCCGAGCATTTTCTCGACGCCGCTGGCGGAGGAGGATAGTTCGAACCAGCGGTTGTATAAAGCCAGGTCGCCGGATCCTGTGTATCGAGAGGTGGCTTGGTTGAGGGTTGCAATGTCGAATAGTGAGAGGAGTCTCTGTGTGTAGAACAGGTTTCCGGGCATGCTTGGCTCGCCGGCTATGGTGTCAGATGTGAGGAGGTCTGCGTAGCCGGGTAGCCACAGGTAGTCTCGTTGTACTGTGGAGATGTCGTCGCGAGCGCCGACTTCTGGTGAGACAAGACCCCATAAGGGTCTTACGTTTTGTAGTGTGTGGTTCTTCAGTCGTTCGACACCCCAGAGTGGAAGCTCGGAAGGGTCTTTGTACTTCTTTTCGTTGATGCTCTGGATGACTAACTTGTCTAGCCCTCCGGTACCGTTGAACCGGAAAGTGACCTCTCGAACAGCTGCCTTAGTTGCCGCCGCGCAGGAGTATAGCGGGGTGCTCCAGGTGCTATTTGTGTCTGGAATGAGCGAATCACCGTCGAGTCTACGAGGAGCGGCAAACACAGTACCACAGGCCACACCGACGAATGACATGTTCGAGAGAGCCTTATCGGAGGGGTAGTGACAGGCTTCACTGCCGATGGCGTAGACGTCATATGTGCTGAGGTTCAACGGGTTCTCGGGCTGTCCACTCGAGAAGTTTCCTGACAAGGTAAAGCCGTCTGGGACGTCGAGGAAACTACCGTACCCGGAGTCTGTTTGGACAGTCATCGGCTCGACGATTATACTAGACATGTTTGCCAGACTGAACCTCTTTCCCATTTCTGAGTGCATATATGCGAATGGTGCCCTTCCGTCTGAACCGTTAGTTGTCACGTTGAAGTACTGCATTATGAGCATGTTGTGTCTCCATGCAGCGTTGTAGGCACGCTCGTACAGTGCAGCATCCTCCTGAAAATTGCTAGCATCGATACTGTACCTTTCATGGGATAGATTAACGAAGCCACCGCGATCAACTAGAGCCAGATTCCGAAGATCGGTGTTATAGATGTCGTCGGTACTGTAGCTGCTATATTGTGCCTGGGGATCGTAGTTGTAATCCACTGTCAAATTTGTGTCGACACAGCGAGTTTCAGGTTCGATGAATAGGATATCCTCTGTCCACTCAGCTCCCATTGGCAAAGTCGAAGGGATAGTATGGTTACGGAAACCAATACGTCCAGCCTTGCTATCCACAATCAAACCCTCGACAGCCAACAGGTCTTCATCCAAAATTAGTTGAGAGATCTGTCGATAATAGCCCTGAGAAAATACACTCCCTGTAGCGCTAGCGCCTGGTACTATCTGCGTTGATGAACGGAACGACCGCCACTGGACATCAAACACACTGGAGACTGTCGCTGACACGTTTCCGCTCGTAAATAAGCTGACACTGCTAGGCCAAACGGAATACGCTTCAGTGATGTCTTCCATGTCGGCGCGATTCGGCGGTGCGCCGGGGCAGCCTTCTGGGGTATCGGGATCCTCATCGGCATAGCATATCCGAAGTGATTTATATCCATCCCTACTAGGGGTTGCCTTTCCAAATGCTGATGTATCGGGTGCGTAGTGAAAGAGAACATCTGTGGGGTTGTCTTGGGGACCGATCGTGTCGTAGAGGCCAAGAGGGGTGACGATACCGGTAATTGATACTAGGACAGCTGCGATCAACTGAAGCCAGGAATAGGTGAGGATTCTCTTGCTGACGCCTGTGCTGGCGGCGGTATCTGAATCAAGTATGGTGGGCCAATATGATGAGTGAAGCAGCCGGCTAACGACTGACCTACAGCTTTATCAGTGGATCGATTTATGAACCAAGTCCGTGAGAGGAAATCAATACCAAGAGACGACCGAACTTTCAGCGGGTAGATGGCCAATAATTAAGAGACATATCACTGTTGGAATAAACAGACGGACTTGAAGCAGTTAGCCTATGTTAGCTCTTCAGGGCTGGATTCACCGACCAAGAAACACGCCAGCAGCAATGATGCCAGAAACATAGCCAACTGTGAGTTCCGCCATAGCTCAGGGGATGTATTTGAAGTACTCCCAGTGTGCTGACCAAATTTCAGTAGTTCGTGACGATGTCCTGACAGATTGTTCTCACCATCTCCCGCGTTGGGATTCGAATCCCCTATCCATCTTGTATACGGCTAAATTTTCAGCTCAGGGTCTATATATCTGTCATGCCAAGACGAGGCCATACTAAATCTCGTCTGATCGGCACAAATACGAGGCCGATGAGCCGTGTGTGGAATTGCTTCCGGACCAATAGAAAACGAAAATGAGTGTCGATTTGAAGGCAGAGAGGCTAAATAGATGATCGCGCGACCAAGCGAGAGCATAAAGTGTCGGAACCTGCCAATTTGCAAGTCTCGGCATCCTCTTGACCCCTCCATACGAGCCACATCACGAACCTCGCTCGACTTTATCTTCGTACTGAGGCGGGCATGTGTTGATCCTCATTCAAGCGAAGGTCTGCTCGAGCATTTTCAATATATATCACGAGGACATCCACACATGCGGCTCTGCAATGAGATGCCATCCCCATCCTTGGATCGAAAGTACGGAAGGGAGTGCTCCACCACTAGGGCCGCTCCCCCTGTCCCTTGAAGGCTGGCCAGGTCGTATTGACCAGATATACCGCTTTAGATTGTCGAAAAATAGCGATATCCAATGTCTCAGATACTGACTCGCTTGCATAAATCCATAATAAGGAAAAGTTATCCTGCTAGTGATGCTTGCAGTGATGCTCACGCTTCTGTTTGCCAGAGTCTTCAGACGATGGTAAACGGTGTGACTCTTTGTATACTCATCGCCTATACTGTAGTTAGCTCATTTGAAGCGAAAATAAAGCTCTTTGTTATGGGAATCACCTTTCTGTAAATGCCAGAGACCAGCAATAGCCGCCTTTATCTGTCCCAATTCGTCACGCATGTCTTTGACTAACACGGAAAGCCGTTAGCGTAAAGCCCATAGCTCGAAATAAAGTACCCCACTTACCCAGATCTGTCACATGTACGAGATTCTCGTGCTGCGGCACCTCCTCCCGCGGAATATGCAAAATCAAAGCCTTTGCATAGCTGCAAGCACCAGCAATAGCACGCGGCCGCCACTCATCGTTTTTCCTCGAGTCTGCATAATCACTAATACCTCTAACAACCAAACAAGGCAAGGCATTCATAATTCCCGCAGCCTCCATTTCGAAACACAAAATGGAGTTCCCATATCGATGATTTATCATATCCCTCGTCACTCCATCACCAACAACCGTGTTCCCTGAAGCAATCGTACCTAAATGCACAGCAGGTAGTGTATCATCCCTCTTATTCCTGTATATTTCACCACAATTATTGCCACAAGCTTCGCAGCCTCCCTCAAACTGATGCCAATACCGTGAACAGAATAACCTATCTTCAAGATGAGCAGGATACTCATACTCCTGCCCAAGAAGCTCCAACTGCTCCCGAAAGCAGTTCCCAGATATCCTCGGACTCCGCATAAGAATATTCAGCAGCGTCACATAAGATAGCAACTTCTCCGGCGGGGAGTTGAGTTGCCCATGGTGTACTTCACCGTCTTCAAGGTCATATTGCACAACCCCTCCATTCCCACCCCCCGGAACACTAACCACCACATCTCCCAACCGAATATCCTTCCCGGAGACTACACCGGGAACACCACCTCCAATACCAACAAGCAACCCGTACCTCACTGACCAAAACGTCCGACACAGATTCTCCGCTACAGAAGCAGCAGCCGCTGTCCCCATCCGTCCTGCAGGCAGACAGACCATCACGACGTGGTGTTGACCTATTCTCCCTAATAGATAGGCATTCTTATCTTCGAGAGGTTGATGCTGTGGTATGCCGTGGATTTCATCGAGGAAGGCGATCGCGACTTCGTATTCTTCGGGGAGGGCGCAGATCCAGGCGAGGGTGTAGGAGGTGTTGGGGTGGGTGGAGGACATTTGCATATTAAATTATCTCAGGTAGGTGAGGTCAAAAAGTGATATTTTGGGCGAGGTGGATGGGGAGGGTGTTAGGTGAGTGTTGGTTTGTTGGGCGGCATGTCGTAAGGCTATCATTTTATTATGAATGTATAGGCGCAAGGCTGAGAGGTTACTGTGTGAGAATCAACTGCTGTGTGGTGTAGGGTACTGAATAGTTGGCTAGTAGACGTCTGCATTAGCTGGGCGCTTATCCTCAGCTTATCAAATCTCATGTTGTCGTGTTTCATAAGGTGTGTCTGAAACTGGCTGGCGCTAAGCAGATAGACACTTTCAAAGACAGTGAGGCTGCAATCTAGACATTCTTGGAGGGCTGGAAAATAAGTGAGCAGTATTGATGATTTGCAGCAGTCGGATTCTTGAAACAAAGAATTAAATTGCGATTTCGCTGGTGGCCAGCATGAATGAATGAATATTGCTTCCGTACTGCATGGTTAGTGCCGAAGACTCGATCGTCACTATAGGGAGGTGGAAGTAACTATAAATAGGCGGTGCTCCCGTTTCTCAGTCTAATCTCATAGGAGGGTGACTAGTCGAAATTGACAGATATTATAACATCGACACGAACGACCTTGCTTAATACTTTAAAGAACTAATGTGCTGTCGGAGTCAGATTTCATTTCTTAGTATAGTGTCATGAGATAATTTTCATGTAACTTTATCTTTTGGAGGAACCCCAGCTTTGAAATTGATAAGGGTTCAGTCACAGTCGCTAACCTGAAGCGCCAAGCTTGCTGTCATCCACAGCAATTAGCTTAGAAAATAATATCGTATTTCCTGAAATACCTGCCCGCGAAGACTATCTACAAAGCTGGCGCCCCGTCAAGCTTGAAATAGCCCGGTTGCAGGTTCTGGAACACCTGCAAGGGATCATACTTCTTCGCGACCGCCTGCAAGCGAGCCTGGTTGGCCGTGCCATAAGAGGGCACGACGGACTGGTACTGACTCGCGTAGTTCATGTACAAATAGCGACTGCCCAGACCACGGGCTTGCGCAGCCGAGAGCGCCTTTTGCGTGATCCTGCCCAAGACAGCCATCACTGCAGCGTCATCAGCCTCATCGTCCCACATGAAAGCAAGGTTGATCAGCAGCAATGGTCCGTCCTTCGGATCGAGTCCTAGCGCGTTACCCCCATTCTTGGCCATGTGCTCCATAGTGTTGGTGCTGATAACTTGCCAGACAAGGGCGGGAACGATGCCGGTCACATTCTGAATGGGGACGAGTTCCTGCTTGAACATGTTGGTGATGTTGGTTGCAAGATCATAGTCGAGTTGGACGGTGCCTGTCCAATAGCTCTCGCGTAGTCCGTTGGGATTGGATTCCTTGAACAGAAGTGTGATATTGGACAGACTGCGGATGGCCATGGTGTCTTCGAGAACCCCCGAGCTGCTGAAGTTCGCGAAAATAGGGGGATTGGCAACCGGCTTTGCGTACTCCAAGTCCGCGACGAACAGGTAGAGACCCTCAGCGTAGGCTACCGACACAATCAGTGCTCCGTTGGGGTCCGAAGGAGAATTGAAACCAAAGTCAACCAGGGCATGTAGGATGTCCGATTGATACTCTTCCAGCCAGATGCGTGAGCCTCCCCACATGAGGCCCTGAGTGTGCGTGGTCAGATCGAAGCGGGTAACGATGCCCAAGTTATTGCCGCCACCACGCAAGGCCCAGTAAAGATCGGGATGTGTGTCAGAGTTGACATCAACAATGCTACCGTCAGCCAGAACGACCTAGACCAATCTCGTCAGATACTAGAGCAGTAATGATAAGCAATATAGATCGCTTTACCTCGTAGTTGGCAACATTGTCACAGGCCCAGCCGTGAAAACCGGAGAAGAAAGAGATACCTCCTGCAATGCCTCGTTAACTTACATTCTTGCCTGTGATGATCTATCACTTACCTCCCAGCGTCAGGCCGCCCACGCCAATGTCGGACACACGGCCACCAATGACCGATAAGCCCATGGGGTCTAGCCAATCATAGACGTCCAACCAGCGGTTGCCCGCACCAACAGACGCAATAGTAGAATTTCTGGACAAGGCAGTAGAGTTCAGCCCGACCAGATCTATCGTCAAGCCATCCTGGATGTTGGAGGCGCCGGCAAAGGCGGCATGACCGCCACTCTTGACAGCAAACGGACACAGCGTCAGCTCTGACAGCAGCAGGCCAACAGCAACCTCCACTGTACTGGCTGGCTGGAAAACGCAGGCTGGATCAACCTCCTCCTGCTGCTGCGACCAGAAACTGGCATCCCAAGTCGAGTAAGCCGTGGTTGAGCGTTGCAGCACGTGGCCGGGATAGAGCCGGGGAAGTGCGGAACACTGGTCGAATTAGTGAAATTGTCAATTTGGTGCTTATGCGTTAGCCCGACGACTAGACAGGGTTCGGGTGCCATCGTCCGGTTTTAGCACGCAGGAAGACGGGAAATAACTCACCAGCTCGGAGCAAAATCCCAACGACCGCGTGCTCAAAGACGAGTCCAGTAGCACGCTGGAGTTGAAATACTCGTAGGCATCAACTCCGTAAGATGCCAATTTAGCGACAATGCGACTGGTAGTGTTGTCCAGCGCTGTCGCTCTAGCCAGAAGCGTAGCGATGAACAGCGCGCCGGCTCGCATGGTGCTTGGCAGGAACAGGATGGAGATAAGGATTAGAGCAGGAAGTCGTGGAGTTTCAGGAGGCGTTGACTTACTGCAGGGGGCTCATTCCTTTATAGGCCGCCATGGTAGCTTTCCCAAAACAGGGCGCTATACCGCCGGCTTTTCCTTAGCGGCCGTCCGCCTCGCTTGATGGCGGATGACACCCAAATTAGTCTTATCCGTGAAATTGGCACTTGCTAATGCATCTCCGTTGCCCGTCGGATGCTTACCATCCGGGCTGTCGGCAGAATATGAAAAAGGGATGTTTGCCGTCAAAGGACTTGGACATCGCTGGCGATCGCTCCGAATCAGTCCGGATGGAAAGAAATTATGTCTCAGCCAGCCAGGTGCAGGCCACCGGCTATACCATGATCGCCTTGTCGTCGGCGGTGGTCATTGCTCGGTTCAGTTTGATTTTCTGGAAATTA
This sequence comes from Aspergillus niger, assembly GCF_000002855.4. Taxonomy (NCBI): domain Eukaryota; kingdom Fungi; phylum Ascomycota; class Eurotiomycetes; order Eurotiales; family Aspergillaceae; genus Aspergillus; species Aspergillus niger. The sequence goes on along the minus strand of NT_166518.1, from coordinate 337,970 downwards.
CGGTCGCTACAGGTCGAAGATGGTTGTATTCTGCTGTCGTGGGCCTGCTTCCTGGCCATGAGCATTGCGTACATTATCGTCACCCCGGTTGTGTACAAAATCGATGCGTATACCGATGGCAAGATCGGTCCTTGGGCGACCATGCTGTCCGATGCTCTTTTCATGATTAAGGTTTTCTTTGCGAACACAATGCTATTATGGGCGTCGCTGTGGTCCGTCAAGCTATCCTTTCTGTTCCTCTATCGCCGACTCCTCCAGGACTTGCCGGGTGAGATGAAGTGGTGGTATGCGGTACTGTTTTTCTGCATCGTGGTGCGCCCATAGATCGAGCTATCGTGTGTGAGAACGTTAGCTGATAGCTGTTTGGACCTTTATTGGGGCAGTTATCTCCAACTTTACCTCATGCCAAAGTATGCATGCATGGTTCACCGTTGGTCAGTGCTCCTTCTCCCCTGCAGGTGTGGGTACTGACCAGCTGCGAAGGGGAGTGCAGTACACACCGAGATGCTGTGGCAGAGATTGCCAGCTTATATTATAGCTTTGCGGTCGATGCAATTAGCGACATAATGAGTGAGTCGCTCTTCCAGGGTTTTATCAAAATACAATGCTGAGTGAGCAAGTCATGGTGCTGCCGTTGCGGCTGGTGGTGTCGCTGCGTCTTCCGCTGGGCCAGAAGATTAGTGTCGCCGCCGTGTTTGCCTTGGGCACCATCTGCGTGATCATGGCCGTCGTGCGAGTCATCCAGATTGGCACTCGCGCCAACAACGACAGCACCCCGAGCAGTTCCTGGCTGGCATTCTGGGGTATGATTGAGGCGGGGATAGGTGTGGATTAGGACGCCTCTTTTGCTCTCTGGTATGCTAATCCTTCTTGCTAGCTGTCATTGTCGGCTGCCTTCCAGCTTTCGCGATCATCTACCGCCGCACCAAGAACACCCATCGCTACCGAAGCAGCTATGTCGGCATGTCCTCGTCAGCTTACGTACCTCAAGATGATGTCGCCTTGTCGGAGATTATTACAGATAGGGAGAACGCTGGCACGGAAGACGTAGGTTTGAAGGCTTTCAACACTACACCAGAACTACCGATGGAATTGTCTGGTGAGGAGTGAGGTGTTCTAAGATGCACAGATGTTTATGCTGCTAGGAGCAAAAGCTATGCTTTCACATTCACTGATCGACGCTTCAACGTTACATCGCGTGTTTGGCCGGATACTGGGTATCAATTAAAATCGCGCATCGAAACCGGATTTCCCTGTTCGAGTGACAAGCCGCCGCTTCCAGATGCTCTTGCAACTGTGCAGAAAGCCAGATAAAGCCGGTAGTTATTACTATCATAGACCCGCATTGAGTGAGTAGTATGTCCGGCCGGGATCTGGCATCAAATGCCCAGAAGCGGAGTCTCACACTAATTCGGGGTCTGGATACACCGTACTAAACTAGCGTACGGGTAGAGCGGCTACGATCAGTTTTGGATGGGTAGGTAGATGATAACTGACGAATCGTGTAAAGAGGAAGAGAACCCTCCCCCAAACTGCGTCGATCAAGACTGGAATTTATCTCAGCTCGCCCCGGAAAATCTATGCGGGCCTCAGCCGTACGCAGTATCCACCTCATGGGGCTGCCGATCTGGAGCATTTATTGGGTGGATCGATGCCATGTCCCACAATGGCAGGAAATGGAATGCTGAAGCATTCAGCTGGTTGACATCATGTGCTAGAATCGTAGCTTGGTATTCCTCGTTCCCTCAGTGGCAATGGGGTTGCGCTGTACCCAGAGGAGACTATTGGAAGTAGAATATTTAGGGTGAATTCAAGGAATTGGGAGATTATCTGTAGATGCGGGGCCTTCAGCCTATCCTAGAGAACAACATTAACCAATTTGTGTTACTACCTTTCAGGGAAATAGTCGTATTCGGTGTACAATTTCAAGATATAAAAGCCCCCCTCCCGTCTCCCAAGAATCTCATCTACTATCCATTCAGCTTCCAACTCAGTCTAACTACCTCCAGTCTTCAATCACAAGTGTTTATATCAACTTTTCTTCTACTACTACTACAAGATGAAGTTCATCCCTGCATTGGGCGCTCTCGCTTTGGCAGCCTCCGCAAATGCCGCCGTAACCGGAAACTGTACCCCCGGCCTTGATTACTGCTCCTCAGTCCTTGGAGACGTTGGTGGGTCACATCCGCTTAAGGAGGTCTGCTTCTGAATTATACTGATATTTTCAACAAGGGGGAAATGATGCGGCAATCGTCGATGCATTGAACAGAGCTGGTCAGGGAGGAAATGCCCCCTGGAGTGGATACCTATTCCATTGCAATGCCGACAAATCGCTTACTGCTAGCGTTTGTGTCTTTGGTTGTGCAAATCAAGGGGCAGGACAAAGTGACATGTGCTTTGGTCTGTGATTTCACCTATCAATGAGACGACGACGTGGGGTTGAGATGAAACGGGGATGTTGTTGAACGCGTTGTTCTTAGCTAGATGTGGCTATGCAGATCGTGGGTGGACACTTGTCATTTCTATCACTAAAACTATAAATTATCAATCAGTATCAAACAATTGATACATACGACTAACAGTGGAATTGTATAAACTCTATTCATTGCATAACATAGACATCCATGTCAGTTAGGTTGATTTAATTTATTCCGCGAAGGACCCCTGATAGCTAGTAAGCACTACTGCAACTAGCGTTGATAGCGACAACTTCAATGAACAAGTCTCCCAACATAAATAACCATGGCCACTCATTAAAACAAATAATCAATCTCCATTCTCATCCAACCCTCCTCACTCACCCCCCATACATCTCCACACCATCCCATCCTCACCACCATGTCCCCAATCCCCAGCTACTCCCGCCCCGGCCGCGGCCAACACTTCCAAGACGCCTACGGCTTCGCCGAAGCCTGCATAGCCGGAGACCGAATGGAAATAGCCGGCCAGAGTGAGCCCCCATCCCCTTTCCCTCCATTCCCCTCATCACCGACTAATCCAACCCCCCCTTCAACATTCTAGCCGGCATGTCCCCGACATCAACCGATGTCCCACCCACCCTCGAAGAAGAAGTTGCGCAAGCATTCAACAACATCAACGAAGTTATCCTCTACACACTAGAGAAAGCCAAGCCCGATCTGCGCGCTAGCGTCAAGAGCGGCTGGGACCGCGTCGTGAAGATCCGCACCTACCATGTCCAGTTGCCCCAGACCCGAGAGAAGATTATTGGCCTGATGGTGGAGAATGTTAAGAAGTGGTGTCCGGATCACCAGCCTACTTGGACTATGTTGGGGATTGAGGCCTTGCCGTTTGAAGGGCAGAATTTGGAGATTGAGGTGGATGTTTTCTTGGGGTGAAATGCTTTACTATTGAAGTATACGGCTTATGTGGGAGATATATGAAAATGTATAGCTTGTAAAGAGAAGATTAGTTTCCTACCCATCTTTCCGTACGTCTGGTCGATCACCACATAGAGTCACTCCCTCGCGTTATCCATTACCCGTCTCCCGAAGTTCTCGCAAACATCCTAAAGCTAGTATTGGAGGGGGGTGTTTAAGCTGTTGTTGTTGGTGCAGTGCTTGTGAGAGAATAGTAGAGGCATCTATACCTACCTACATAGCTAACCGAGTCAGTCTGCCATAAATTAGCATCAGTAGCTCCTAGGCTTATCAGCTCCTACGCCCATGGCTCCGGCTGCTTACCCAAAGCAACTACATCAGTTCATTGAACGAGATACTATTCAAAGTACTAATCCGACCAGACTCCACCTATCCTGGCATCCGAGTCAGACTTGCTTTTCTAGTGAAAGACGCCATCACGTAGAATACAATATCCACGAGGAAAAGAAGTTAGACAAAAAATAATTAACCGTAAATTGGAAGCATCAAAAGGAACCAGAACCAGGTCCGTAAATAAGAATTCCGCTTTCATATGTCAACAAACACGCACATCAATCCCCAGGCACGTAAGCCAATCATTAAAGGTGATCACATGGTGTATTCATGGATCGCAGAAGGGCCATTCTCGTTGTACTCCACCCGGCTCATGAATCCCTTGCTGACGCCTTGGTCGATTACGAAGACAACCTTTGATGCAACCTGTGCCCCGAGGAACACGGCCTCCTCCATGCCGTGGCCACCGCTTGGGGCACCAGGCCCACCCGTGGTAGCAGCGCCAGGGGCATTGGTGTTGCTTTGCTCCTTCCACTCGGGGAAATATTCCGGGGGTCTGAGTGTCTTGACCGATGTGGGGGTTTGAGAATGTCCCGTGGAGCGGTGATGCGACATGGCAGGGTCCATGGAGGGAGTGCCGGGCATGGGGTTGTTGGCATGAGTGGCTGCGACAAGCAGTGGATTCACACCGTGACCCGCAGGGTGATTCATCGGACCAGCCTGGCCGGAAGGTACCGGGGTGTTGGTTCCTCCGGTGGGAAGGGGAGTAGAGAAGTTGGAGGGAATTTCGGAGGTGAACATGGTGGCGGATGGGGAGAGAATGTACTTCTGTGTGATGGTGCCGAGCAGGGATTGTGTGAAGCCTATTTGTAGAAACATTAGTTCATGGCTTCAAGTTGAATCCGCCGGGTTACTTACCCTTGACTTTGCTGCCATTGCCGACTACGATAAGCGAATCCCAGAGTTCACTGCGCTTAGTCGCATCAGGCACCGCAAGGATGGTGTGGTGGATCTGAGTCGCAATATCCTCAAGCAGACCGCTGGTGAGACGGTCTCCAGAATTCTGCTTGGGAGTTGCGGCGAGGAAGCGTTCAACACCGACCTCGATCTCGCGAGACTGACGCATATACCGCCCGGGTCCATTTGGCGTATCCTTCTCAGGTTCTATCCTCACGTACTCCTCAAATTGGAACGAAGCCTTCTCTTTCTTGGAGTTGGGGAGACGTAGAGGCTTGCCGGATTGATCTGTCGCGCCCTTCTTGGTCGAGGCCTTTTCGGCCTTCTCTTTCTCCCGATTGGCGAGGAACTCACTCGTGTTGCCACTGACAATGGCTGCGACATCCAAAACTCCCTCATCTTCGTCTGCTTCGCCGTTGCCTTCACCACCGGTCTGGGTGCCTTCACCCGGACCGCGGGGGATGTTGTCATTTGGCGCATTGCCGTCCTTGGTCCCAGTGGATGCCGAAGCGGCTGGATTAGCGCCTTGTCTCGCCGTTGCAGCGGCACCAGGAAGGGGTGTGCCCGGGGGCAAAAGCTCAGTGATGTTGCTGCGTTTCAACTGTTCGCACATCTCCCTTGTAAATCCCTTCGGGCCCAAAAGCTCCACAATTCTATCCGTCATGTAGTCACCACCGCAGCCTTCCAGCGCAATACCTCTTCCATGCTCGTTAACAAGGAAATCAGTGACAGCAGTGACATTAACCTTGCCCTTGCCAACATCAACCACCGTAGCCGTCGAGGTACCGTATCCGTAGCATACAGCGAGAGCGGAGTCCATGAGGCAGAAGGCGGGCGTCTTGAACTTCTCAAAGACAAACTGTGTGATGGTCTCCCGGTCGCGGGCGGACCATGCCGGTTCGGAAATAAGCATGATCGGGGTGTGGAATGGCGGACTCAACGTATTGTGAACGTGAGTCAGAAGAGCGAAGAAACAGGGCCAGTCGACAATGCGACCATTCTGGATTGGATAGACAGCGCCCTCATCGGAGGTCACGTCCTCTTCGTAGAAGATCTCGGTTGTCGTTCCCTGTTTCTCTTCTCCATTGGCATCCTGGCCCTCGGTCTTCTGTGCATCTTCGGGCTGTTCGGAGGGGTCATTCTCGGTCTTCACGGTTCCGTCTTGCTGCGCCGTTTCCGCATCTTTCATCTCCACGTCCTCCTTGGGCGCGTCGGTGCCATTGCCATTGCTGACGGGGACTTCCTGTCGTCGTTCGCGGATCTTGTACGGTTCGTATTCGCCCTTCTTTTCGGCAGGAAACATGCGCGTAGGGAAGCGAAAGCGGGCAGGGGTGAATGACTCTGGGAGACCCAGTTGCGCCAGGGTCACTTGCGAGCCTGGCGCAATTATCTGGGGAGGAGGGGGTCAGTTTGGGTCCGCCAGGAGGGGGTTAGATGAATGGTGAAGACGATCGGAGATATCTGCACGTACCAAGATATGCTCATCTCTGAAGGGCGGCATCCTGGACAGTCGGACAGTGACAAGAGCTGGAACTGTCGCAGTAGCAACCTATTGCTCCGCGGTGTTTGCACCAGCGATCTTTGCGCGCTCGAGGTTGGGCGGATAGCCTAATCGGGATTAGTGCGCCGCGGTCGCGGCCCGTGCTTTGAGCGCGGTCTGAAATCTACTCGGACAATGTATCATTTCTATGATGATAATGTCAAGCTTGCTGTTGGAGTGGTATTCGAACTCGATCTCGTTTCAGTTCGATGAATCTGTGAACAAGGATTACGTTTTATGGATTATTGAAACCGTCAAGGTCAAATTTGAATCGATTCTGAGCCTTGATGCTTCAAGGCAAGGCCCCAAGACCTGCGCTTTGCGTCAAGACCACCTTATCCCCGTGCACATTCACACCTGCAAGAAAATCTCCGTCTTTGTCGACGTTTGCTACCTTATAGATAGATAGATTGAATAATTTCAGTCTTCCACTTCAGTCGAACTGCATGCTCTGAGATGCTCTATAGCAGGCACAGTGAAGCGACGAGTATACAGTCAAACTGCGCCGTGGGGCTTAGGGATGAGTATACACTATGCATAAGAAGTTCACATGCCTACGTCCGTGGCAATAGACTAGAGACGATGGCAGAGGCTCCAACCACGCCCCGTTTGAGTCACAGGGGAAGGCCACACAGACCAGAACGATGCTACGACTTGCAGATAAAAGGCATTTAGTGAATGGAGTGCGGATGCTGCGGTATTGTTCGTGTGTGCGTGCGCCCGCGCAATTGGAGAAAGCGTTATAACCTCTTTTGCCCTTCCTTCACTCCCTTCGTGCCTTCCGCCTCTTTACTCTTGGTAGTTTGCCTCAGTTGATGCTGGCATTCGATGTTCAAAGCGTTCCAAGCCTGAGATTACCGAGCTTAGTCCCTGTTCTTTTGATATTCACACTGTGATAGGGGTTGTAGTCTGTAGATCGCACCACCTTGATCATGAATGCTATGGGGATAAGATGTCTAGCAATGAAACGTCATCAGCGGCCGCCCCTGGTAAAAGGGCGAACAGCCTCTCCAGAAAGAGCAATGCGTGCAGCTGGTGCCAATTGCCAGTGGGCGAAAGAAAGATAGATAGTCCCATCGACCTGCTTAGCGCGTGAACCCCGCGTGAGGCTGAGCCAACACACAATCGATCGCGCCCGACAGCTGGACTAAAAACTGACCCATACCCTCCCAGTGGAATTGGGGTCAAACTGTTGCCACACGACTTACCCAAGTCACGGTAAAAGTGCGACTCAAAGATGGATCGGTGGCGGGCAAGACTTTCGCGCCGGTTAAAACGTTTCCAACATGAAGAGCCTGCTGCTGACACTCAGTCCACATTACCGGACTGCAGGCGACGTGACCCCGTTGAACATGTGAAGGAGCTCTCAATGAGAGGAAGTACGGCCTCTATATCAAGTGAGGATTCGATCAGGAACAAGAATCAGCACGAAGAAGCTGTGCCTCGGAGCCTCCCAGAAAAGAGAAGGTCGCCGTCAAACAGTAACTCCCCATGCCACATCAAAAGTTTTACAGGTGAAGATCGAAAACCCGATTCTGGCTTGCCCGAGTCCTCAAAATCAGGTAGCGACGAGGGAAAAGCTGAAAATTTCTGGAAAGAAGCGTTCGAGAGGCTCCCTCCGACATCACAAGATCGACTTCGAGCCCTGGGATACGAACCGGGTGCGGAGACTCAGCAAGCAGGGGCTGTAGATATCCTGCTTAATGATCTCCAAGAGAAGCGGGTGCTCTGCGAGGAGAAGACCTGGAAATACAATAATGAAATCTTCGTGCGAGACTACGCTGCCAAATGTGCGACATGGGTGAAGTTGATCGGGGATCTCGTCGTTCCGTTCGCACCCTCGCAAGCTGCAGGGCCGTGGGGGTTGATCAAGGTAGCTTTGGAGGTAGGTTTATGCCCATATGACACAGCGCGAATGGAGGTCCCACGAGTGCTTGAGCTTGAGGTTCTCTATAGGATGCCTTCGAGCAAGCTTTTGGTGGAGCGGTCTATAAATATACAGGCAGCGTTCTGACTGAGAATGCGTAGATTCCTGTAAAGTTTGCCGATGAAATGGTTGCCCTACTTGGAACTGTAGAGCGGGTTCTGCAGGCCACGTATCGTGGCAGAGAATATGAGTCTGCTTATGCGACAGGAAACAATGACATTGCTGACACTCTACGCCGAAACCTTGTCAATGTTTACCAGGCTATCTTGGAATTATTGAGCTACAGCATTAATATGCTGTCCAAATCGACTTGGACTAGGATTTTGGACACCATGTTCGACAAAGGCTCGGGGCTATTCTCGGAGCTGACAGCAAAAGAGGAAGAGCTTGCTAAGACTGCTCAGGCGTGCAGTGCAGCGACAGGTGGAAAGACATTATACCACCTCCAGGACGTTCGAAGGCACTTACCCCGCATAGAGACTCAGGTTGCAGAAAGCCTGGAAAAGCTTGAATGGGGAGAGGCTATGGAGATTTTAGACTGGATCTCACCAGTCAAATATGGGTCCCATCATAATAATGTGCGCGGCAATCGGACACCAGGCACGGGTGAATGGCTCTTACAGAACGGTACATTCCGAGATTGGGAAGAAAGCAGTTCTTCGGCAGTCTTATGGTTGCGAGGATCTCGTAAGTTTTACTCTCATTGGTTTTTCATCACTTCTTACACCCCTCCTGTTTGGACTTGACACTGACGTTGGCAAGCGGGCGTGGGAAAAACATTCCTTACTTCAAGGGTTATCGATCATGTTCAAGATACTCTCACAAGAGTGCCCAACGATGAAGGATTCGCCTATTTCTACTGCAACCGAACCGAGGACAATCGAACACGACCCCTTGCCGTAGCGCGGAGCTACGTGCGTCAGTTGTCTGCTTCCGCAAGCAAGAGCAGTTCGTTGTACATACAATCTAGGCTTAGGTCCACATACAGGGAATTGCGCATGTGTGGAGAGGATCTGGACTTCAAGCGCTGCAGGACTTTACTCACCGAATCTCTAAACCTCTACCCTCGAACAACTTTGGTGTTGGATGCCTTCGACGAATGCGATCTTACTTCGCGTGGTGACCTCCTTCAGCTGTTTCAGGACTTGCTTTCTAGCAGCACAAGACCAGTGAAGTTATTTATTGCAAGCCGTCCTGATGGGGATGTTCAGCAGCAGGTTCGCTCGTATCCAAACATTGACATTCAGGCGACCGATAACCACCAAGATATTCAGGCCTACATTAGTCAAGAGATGCTAAAGCTGATTGAAAAGAACCGTGCATTCGGCAAACTCCGAGATGAAATTGAGTCGACTCTGTCAGAGAGAAGTCAAGGAATGTAAGCACATGCGTCTCTTGTTAGGTGAAAGTCCACGAAGTTTGCTAATGTTGTTTAGGTTTCAATGGACCTATCTGCAACTCAAACAGCTCGGAAAATGTATGTCTCCTGAAGCTATACGGGAATGTCTGGGAGCGCTTCCCAAAACTCTCGACGAGACGTATGACAGACTGTATGAGGAAATAGAGGAAAACCCTCCCCACGACCGAGACCTCGCACTACGCGCTTTGAAGTGGGTTCTGGCCGCACGGGAACCACTTTCACGGGAATTGCTCCTTGAGGCAGTCCGTATCAACCCCGACGTTATGACAACAGAGTTATGTACCCCAATTACCGACGATGCATTGTTGGCGTTGTGTCGCAATTTCCTGGTCATCGATTCCGAGCGGGACGTATGGAGAGTATCGCATCTCTCGGTCGCAGAGTATTTCGAACTCCGTCGCAGCTGGACTACTGCAGTCACCAACTTTATGGTGGGCAAAGCTTGTTTGCTATTTATGTTGAGTGACACTTGTTGGAACGAGAGCATTCACGCTCCTAACGACGACGAAGAATTGTACGCCTTGCCCCTAGAATATGATTTTTCGCGACCATTCCTCTACTACGTCGCGCGTTACTGGCCAGGACATATTGCAAACTTACGCTATATCGGCGTGTCGGATGATGACTTGTCTACTGTGACCAAGCTTCTAGAAAAGTTTCTTGGTGCTCCACAGGATAGCAGCGCGCAGTATCGTGTTTGGGCCCGGTACTATTCTGAATTACAACCTGTTGAATACTCTCTTCTGGTCATGTGCTTATATGGACCCTACCTTGAAGTATCGGACAGATGGTGGAATGAGGTTGAGCTAGATCTGGCTAATACTAACGACTCTGGTGACACCTCCATGCTCCTGGCTGCAAGGTATGGCCATATCCCAACACTGCGGATTCTTCTGGCGAAAGGGGGAAATCTTGGCATACAAGGCAGCTCAACCATGTCGACACCGCTGATCGAGGCTGCCGATAGAAGACGTGTCGAGACGGCCAGATTTCTGTTGAACCAGAAAGCGGACGTCAATTTGAAGATAGACAGGATGAGTGCCTATAGAACATGCGCATTGGAAGCGGCTATAATGGAAGAAGACTCCGATATGGTGCAGCTGTTGGTCTCCGAAGGCCACGCAGACGTTAACATGCATTTGGACAACTACTATGGCAGCCCACTAGCAGTTGCCAGTTTTCGTAACTGGTTGGAGGGCACAAAATTCTTGGTGGAACAGGGCGGAGCTGATGTTAATCTGGCTCTGCAATACGGGAACTATGGTAGCGCCCTGGCTGCCGCTGCGGGAAGCTGTGGTGCCTATTTGGAGACAGTGAAATACCTTGTCGAAGTCAGAAAGGCTGATGTCAACTTGCCACTCCCCAAATCTCGTTATGGTAGTGTGTTGGCCATGGTAGCGTGGAGAATGAAAATAGCCGTCAGAAACTCTCACTGCCGTCGCGCAGCTAACTTGAGAGAGATTGTTCGGATTCTGCTCGCGGCAGGAGCCTTGGTTGTTCTGTCTGTTGGAAAACGGAAGATTGTGGATGCACTTGAAGCTTCCTATGAACGTGGGTGCGATAATAAACGTGATGACGGTAATCCCGGGGAGGACAGTGATAGCGATGATGAAGGTCCAGGTTGTCTCTATGAAGAGGATGCGGATCATGAGGGTGTTGAGGAAGCCGAGGAATCCGCGAAGGCCATGCGTGTTTACCTACAAAGGGCAATGTGGCAGCAGTATACAAGTGGCGCGCTTGGTAGAAAAGAAGCCAAATATGTGGAGGCTAAATACGGTCAAACGAAGGCCTAGAGAGTTCCTGATTAGGATTTGTAAAGGATATCCTACTATGCAAGCTAGACAATGTATGAAAGCACTTTGGAGTCATATAGCTGCTCGGCAGCTTTGCATCTCTTTGAAAGATCCTAGTAAGAAAAGTTGGTCAATTTTTTCTCTCTCCTCCTCCCGTTATGTCAGAAAGTCTAGCCAGTTTTGTGAGAGGTTTGAGCAATTGTTCATTTCAATATCTAGAAAGTCCGCCACACCTGATTTCGAATCACTCATCATCTGCCCTCGCTGCCTCCAGTCGAGACCACAGAACTGCGACTCTCACTTAAGCCCTGTAGGCTCCGTGTATTAGCTGCTAAAGAGAGTTTCTTATGTATGTATAATTGCAACCAGCGCAATCTAATGCGAACTAAGCCAAGAGGAATGTGTTCAGTGAGAATAAAGCAACCACTTCAACTCCCCAATAACCAAGAGACCTCCAAGAACACCAAGTGCGACCTCAAGAGCAAGCGCCTTGAGAAAAACCTTAAAATATCGAACTCGAGCAGACCATTCAAACGTTGTCCACGCCTCCATGATACTCAGAGTCTCGCTCCCACCCTCCGGTATCACCTTACCACCAAACCGCCGATCAAACGGCAAAATCGGATCAAGTCCCTCAGGCAACATCGAAGCAGCCACACGAGTGAATATCGCCTTAACAGGCACAGTAAGCAATAAAAAGAACATTATCAGGAGAACAACGCCAATCCCTCCCTCTGCATTTCCACCACTCGACCCCTTCCCATGCTCACCACCAAGAATGACCCAAATAACCCTCCCAACAAACCTAGAGGCAGCCAGATTCACCGAGTAAGTCACAGACATGACAACATTATGCAGAACAGCAACAGGAGCGATTCTTCTCCAATGCTGATAGCCCAGCATTCGTCGATAGCTGACCATAGGGGATTTATCAGCAATGACTACATGAACCCATGCCGTTTGCCCGTAGCGAGGAACATTCTGCCGATAAAGTCGGTCATGAAAGAGACGAGGCCCATGTGGATGGGAACGGGGATGAACATTGGGATTAAAAGGGCTAAGCCTGCGTCTAGCCAGATGAAGGCGAGATACATTCGGAATCCGCGGAAGGTTGAGAAGAAACCGCCGCCGCCGAGCGTTCGGAGGTGGTTGATTGCTGTGCGGAAGTCGCTGGTTATTGGCTTGGAGGTTGTGATGGTGCTGAGTTCGGGGTCATCGGGGTTGGTAGTTTCGTTGTCGAGGTGGATGTAGGGAGTTGAGTTGGAGTTGGGGTCTTCGATTGCGGCTAGGGTTGCGATGACTTCCGCGCAGGTGTAGGCGACCTGTTCTCTTTGATGAGTATAGTACTTGTTTTTTTCTGATATCACTATGGACTCACCCAATTTATTGCAAGGCCGAAAGCAAAAACAGTGAAGAAGACGAGAAAGATGCCTATCCATTCTTTAATGAGAGGCTGTTGGCTGGTCTGAAGCCGAGCCGATATGACTTCGGTGCCTCGGCGTACGAGAGCAGCGCTTATAGATGACATGTTTTTGGCTGAGATACATTAAAATTGTATGTCAAAAGTAGGCGAAAATGAGGGAATCATTGATTTTATATAAATCGCCACTCTAAGTTCAGGCTATAATGTCTCAGATTTGAACCATAAAAGTGCGGGGATCTCACCTAATTCTGCTTCGCCAAGGCCGTAGTGCGGGACATTTACATTTGTCTCACTTGTTGTGATCTTGGATTCTGTTAGAAAGAAGCTCCTAGCAAGACTCGAGGTCATAGGGCACATGGTCTCAAAACGGAAGAGGACAAGACACTCCAGGTGCCACGCAGTGGTAGTATGAAGTTAGTATGAAGATCGATGTCAGTGCGCTGGTCCCACTCCCACCTGATGGAGCATTTTGCTTGGTCAATGCTGTAACAGCGCGCAGAAGTAGATTCTGCTTCGAATTTTTAAGGGGAGATTATCTTCTCGGTATATTAACAACTCGCTGATACACCTTTATCAAACACAGTCGATTTTGCCAACGCAAACCACATAGCACTACTACACGCATTTCCCTTAAGATAGGCCCTGATCAAGGATAAACCGTCTCATACCCATCATCACTCCCATCATCAGTCTCATACCAAGTGATGTTATCAAAGTAGAGCGTCCTAGTCTCATTAGTGTATGCGTCGACATCTAAGAGTAAATTGAAAAGTCAGCAAGTGTAACCACAACCCTAGGTCATCTCATCAACCAACTCACCAAAACAATACTCCCCATTCTTAAAATACCACCCGGTGGTCAACGTATCATTATCATCCCAAGTCCCAAATCCCACATCAATATCCTCCACACTATACACCTGCTCCCCATCCCACCAAACCTCATAAGCCCCATCACTTTCCTCCGACACGCGCATATGCACCACGACACTATGCCAAGCATCTCTGTCAATATCATCCACAAGAGTCGCCGTCGTACCAGTAGAACAAGCCGCGCGGTGCGTAGTCTGCAGAGTATTATTCACGATCTCGACGGTGCCACACCACGAGGAGCACCCGCCGGGGCAGAACTGCTGCGCAATGATGGCGCTCTTGTCCGTCGGGTACGTGTCCGACGGCACATAGATAGAAAAGCCCTGCCAGCCTTCCTTGGTCATTTGGCGCACGTTGGTGCTGGTGCCGTCCTCAAAGACGCAGATCTCGGCGCCTTTGCGATCGCGGGTGCCGTCGTAGTAGGACTCGTCGAAGTAGACGGTCAGGTTGCCGTCGGTGGCGGTGGAGTAGGATGGAGATTCTACATTGCAAGCGGAGAAGGGGGATAGGGAAGAGGTGAAGTTGCTGTGGTAGATGGTGCCTGCATGGGCGAGGTTGTGGAAGAGAGGGAGGGAGAGTAGCGAGAGAATGGAGATCATGATGGATATGAGGTATGATGCTGCTCTGGATGCGGAACCATGAGGTGGAGGATATGGCGGTACAAGCTACTATATATATTTAAGTTACTACCCTGAATCAATTGAGTTTGATATCTATATTAAAGTACACTTTTTGTGCTTGTTCTTCAGGGGCATCGGCAAATGAAGCAGCCGTTCTTCCTGCTCCCCACCAGATCCACCTTCTTCCCGTCTTCTCGGGAAGAATGCGTATGCCAGATGCACGCCGGTGCATTGTCCGGCTGTTCCCCGCATGAATATTGAAACGTTTCTTAGCGTTGTTAGAGAATCGGACCCTGTCCGGCACTTAGCCCGAGGTCTAATTCGATCTTTAAACACGAGCTGGTAGTAGTAATATGAACGACATGCCACCATTAAGACCCAACATTTACTGCCACCAAGCATTCCGATCATGCAGATACTAAAAATATTCCTTGCGGTAGCCACCGCTGTTCACGTCCACGGGTTGATTCAAGATGTACCCAGTCTAAACGGTACGAGCTAGACATTGAGTTATAATATCCACTCTAACATGCTTATTTACTCTAGGGCCGGTAATGATGGTCCCTGACACACCCGGCTCAAAGGATAGAACGAATCAATTCCAGCATCCAGGACTCTGGCATAGCCACTCTCAGCTCGAGCTTATGCGAAACAATGTTCTCAAAGGCGTCGAGCCCTGGGCATCTGCATACACCCGTTTTGCCAAGGATCCCTACTCCAGTGCCTCTTATGAAATGCAGGGGCCGTATCCTGTGATTAGTCGTGGGCAGATAAGCAACTATACCAGTTTTCATGACGACTCTCGCGCTGCATACCAGAATGCTATAATGTGTAAGTCTCTAATCCAATTCCAGAGACTACTCCAGGACTAATACATCAGGAAAACATAGGGTACATAACCCGTAACGAAAGCCACTGGAACCGCTCAACCACGATCCTCGACGCCTGGGGCTCCAACCTCGAGAACATCATTGGCACAGACCGATCCCTTCTAATCGGAATCGAAGGCTCCATTTTCGCCAACGCAGCCGAGATCATGCGCTGGGAAGGCGGTTGGGTAGAAGAAGGCGCAACATTCAAAGGCGGCTCCGGCCTGAGCGTCCAGCTTTATTGGCTGTTCGCTCGACAGAGCATCATCATCGGACAAGCAAACTACGGCATGGCTAGTATTATGGGTCTGCTCAACTTTGCCGTTTACCTTGACGACGTGGCTCTGTACAATTATGCTCTGTATGCGTATAAGTATGATCGCTGTGCCGGTTTCCCCTACAATTATCTGGCTTCCACGGGCCAGAACTCCGAAGCGGGTCGCGATCAGACGCATGTGCAGGATGCATTGCAGTGGACGGCACTTGCTGCGAGGGTCGTGGCTAATCAAGAATATGATTTATTTGCTTTGGAAAATAATCTTATTTTCACGGCGGCGGAGTATGCGGGTAAGTACCTCATGAATCAGACGGTGCCTTATGACGCGAGCTTTTATCGGTGCGAGGTGGTTTTGGTCGATGGTCCTTGGGCAAATATTTCAGCGATCAATCGGTATATTGGGTATCAGGATGGGAAGACGAACCCGGCTGCTTGGGGGTTGATTTATTATGAGGCTTTGGAAAGAGGGATTGAGGTTCCTTGGACTTCGCGCGTGAAAGATGTCTATGATGCATCTGTGAAGGGTCAGACCTCGCCGGTTGATCCGTTCAGTTGGGCGGACTTGCTTTTCGCGGTTGCAGAGGAATAGAAGCTTTGACAAATGTATCAGCTTTGGATGTATACAATTAGTGCAATGGAAAATATGTAGTTACTAAATGGCATAGCTCTGTTCTGGAGAAGCTCTATGTAGTAGTATTTGAACGTGCCTAAGATAGCTTCTTCAATATAATGATGTATTTAACATATTCAGCTTCCTTATTCAGATCCGGGGTAGTATATGTGGACTCGAGGGGCGTGGATATACATTTTTGAAAAAATTGAGACCCATCCAGTACTAACTAGCTACTTGAAGACTATACAACCCTACACCCCAATGCGAAAAGCAGACTAATATACATACCGAAAATTTGGATTCTCCCGATCCGTTAAATCCTGAAACGCCAACTCATGCGAGACATCACTGCTCTCGCCCTCCTTGGCCTTATTCCGCCTCGTCAAAATCACCCTCGTCAAAACCGTCAGCGCAATGAAGACAGCATAGATCACAATATGCGCCAGAAAGCCATGCAAGTATCGTGGAGCATCAGAATCCTGAAAGATCTGCGGCGCGATGAGATTCCCCACGGCCCATCCCACGAAAAGGAAGGTCATTGTTAGGCTCTTCTTAGTCTGACCGGCTGTGTTGCGGGTGATCAAGGAGATGATCATGTTGCCCTCGGCGAGGAAGAACTGCGTGCAGTAGAAGGCGATGAGCATGCCGCCGGCGTTGGATGATGTGGGTGTTACGACCAGGATAACGATGGTTCCGACGATGGCTGGAATTGTCCAGAGCTGGGATCTGTTTAGCCTTGGGTGGCTGAATGGAGGGGTTGGAACTCACGATCATGATTAAACACGTCTGTTGAAAGCGTTGCGAGCACCATGCTGATCCAACCATTACGATGATTGTCCATGAGCCTTGGGCGATATTCAAAAGCTCGGTTTGAAGCAGAGAGAAGCCGAATTGCTCGATGATTAGGTTGGAGAAGACGCCCAGACCACCGATAACTAGGTTGGCCACGAGAATGAGCATCACGCAGCACCAGACAATAGGATCCTGGATCGTTTCGATGACTTGATATCGCTTGAATTGTCGGTTCTCGATTCCCGTCTCGTTATGCCGTACGCGCTCTACCATCAGTTTCTTGTCTTCTTCGCTGTAGCACTTGGCTGAGAGAGGGCTATCAGGTAGGAAGAAGCCAATAAAGAATGACCACACGCATGTCGCGCATCCAAGAGCGAGGAAAAGCAGTTGCCAGTTCTTTATCACTCCGCCTACGTACTGTGAAGTGCCGAAGGCGAGAAGACCACCAATCTTTTGGGAGTAATTAGTCCAACTGCATCTATAAGAGAGGAGCGAGAGGGGGAAACATACCATCAGTTGCACTCCCGTCATACAGTACCATATCGAGTTCAACACCGACTGCTCTTCCCGCTTATACCACATGGCTGTTCTGGAACTAGAGTTAGCAAGGCCTTTCTGTATTAGAAGCTGGAAAGACACGCACATGAGCATCATTGCAGGCTGAATACAGCTCTCGAAGAACCCCAACAGAAACCGGACTGCCATGAGAGATCCAAAGCGCGTAGATGCGGCCGAGCAGGCCACAATCGCACCCCAGATAAATACATTGACAGAGAGCATTTTGGCGACCGGAAACTTCTGCAGCAGCAGGTTTTGGGGATACTCTCCCACGAGGATCCCGATGTACAAAATCGTACCCAGTAACGAATACTAAGTCAAACAAATTACTATTAGCCAATTGTTATGTACCATTAAAGACTGGTGTACAACCTCTTGTCCGACCAGATGTGCATCGTCCTTGATACCCATGATAGAGGCATAATTCAGAATGCCCTTGTCAAGCGACTGAAAGAAATAGGTAACAATTTGGATAACCAGGATACGACGAGTGATCAACCAAAAGAGTCGTTTATCAGTTGCCTCGTCAATTTCAATGCCTGGGTCTGCCGCATAGGGGTCTTTTTTCTCTGTCGATTCGAGATGATCGGCCGTTGTTGCGTCCATATCGGAGATTTTGGATGCCATTGTGGATTTGGAGACAGCGGATTTGTGGGTCAGGAAGACAAAATTGAGGTGTAGATAAGATATTAATGTTTGGACTTGTATTCCCTAGATTCAGGGTGATGAAGAGCCCCGATGGTGGGGAAGTCTTAGCTGTAACGAGTGTCTTCTAGGCTCGTCGGAGGGACTCCGGGAGATAGCCCGAAATGCCTGTCCAGTGCATTTTAGCAGGGAGTTCTCGCGCGGAGGAATTCCCGGACCCCCTTCCGAGGGCTAATGCATACAGCCTCAAATGGAGCAGGAGATCTTGTAGATGGACGGTCTTGAACACACTTTCAACCTTGTATCTTGCATCTCATTCAGTTTATCTTGAAGTCTTCCTCTCTATAGCGTGCAAACCATATATTGACTAGGAACGATGTCTATCGAAGCGGGACCCCCAACAACCATCAACGGCACCGAAGTACTCCCTACCAAGCAATGGGCGCGAGTACTCGAAGCCCTCTTCTCAGAATCCCTCCTAGCCAAGGTCTGGTTCGTCGCATCCAAGGCGATGGGTAGTGTGAGTTATTTCGCCGAACCGCTAAATGTTTCACACTATCCTAAACAAAATACATTCTACATAGACAACCCCTCCAACCTTCTACCCCGAATATACCGGCGAAGACAAGACCACATATATCTACCGAACCCTTGACTTCTGGACCTCCGGCTTCTTCCCAGGCTCTTTATACCTCCTCTTAGAACGCAGCACTCTCTTCCGCGACCGGCATCTTATTCTCCAACGACAAACCAGCGAATCCATCCTCCACCCCCATCCCCTCCAACACGAGCACCTCTGCCGCTGGTGGACAGCAAACCTTCACCAAAACGCCCTTCGCAAGGATACTCACGACCTAGGGTTCATGATCACCCCTTGGGCGATGAAAGCATGGACCCTGCATCGAGACCCAGCAGCCTACAACACTCTCATACTAGCAGCCCACTCCCTCGCCAGTCGCTTTAATGAATCAACCCAGTGTATTCGTAGCTGGGACCAGTGCATCACCAAGCGCTATGCATACAGAAATTCGTCGCAGGACTTCCTATTTATCATCGACAACATGCTGAACCTGGATTTGCTTTTCTGGGCAGCGAGAGAAACAGGCTGTCGGAGGCTTTATGATATAGCCAGGGCTCATGCGATCACTACACAGAAGCATCATATCCGAGATGACTATACGACATTTCACGTTGTTGATCTGGACCTGGAGACGGGGGAGGTGAAGAAAAAATTCACAAATCAGGGATATAGTGATGATAGCTGCTGGGCACGAGGCCAGGCGTGGGGAATCATGGGGTTCGCGCAGACATTCGAGTGGACAAGAGAGATGAGATTCCTTCGCACTGCTAGAGCACTGGCGGATGTATTTCTTGCGAGATTGCCGGATGATGGCGTCCCATATTGGGATTTTGATGCGCCTGTTACTGACACCTCCCCACGCGATACCTCTGCTGCGATGATCGCTGCCTGTGGGATGTTGTTGCTCTATAAGGCTTACAAGAAGATGCATGATGTTGAGGCGGCTAACCACTACCTTCGGGCTGCTATGAAGCTGGTTGATTGTACGGTTGTGGGGTATTTGAATCCCCCTATGCGGTTCGAGGCTGGTCCTGCGTCAGAAATCTCCGTGTACGCAGACCAGTGCTCGACGCATCACACTGAGACTCGGAACGGGGCGGAAGTGCTGAGGGTGGTTGGGGATGTTGCTGAAACTATACTGACGGGCGCAACAATCAATAACTATGAGTTTGCTCCGCGAAGGTGGTCGGACCATGGTCTCGTCTATGCTGATTATTATTTCTTGCTGTTTGGAAATATGCTCCTTGAGATGGACTTGGTCGATCCTCATATATAAGGCAGCGAGTGTGGCAGGGAGTAGAAGCATTAAAGAACCCCCTCTGAGGGGCAGGGAAGTAGACATAAAATATAGAGGCACAACGTAAATGAGAGGAAATATGATCACGCAAGTTCTGTTACTCGTCTAATTGTCGGCTCCCTCGACTATCGAATTGTTGGTCACTCCCCGTGTATTGCCGTAATAACTGATTCTCTGCCCCGGACTAGACGTCATATCGAAGAGATGAGAAATATCCGTCGGCAAGAGACTGGTCATGGAACTCTCCGAATCGTGCTGAGAACCCGATCCGTGGCTTCTCGTACCAAGAGGCGAAGACATAGACTCCGACGGCAATTGCATATTATAGAAAGAGAGCGGGTCGAGACCAGTGGGCGAAAAATCCTGCTGAAAGGCTGGTGGCAGCGGTGGGAAGGCCAGACTGAATGGGTCGAACGTGCAGGAAGTGGACTCCTGCGAAGGGAATGAAGCCAGCTGCAGTGGTCTGCTAAGCGATTCATAGTCTGGGAGATCATCCTGGTTTGTTCTCATGGGGTCTTTGTACATCTCCTCTTTTGATTCATCTGAATACGCAGTCGTGCGAATATCCAGACTCGGACGAGATGCACTGGTTCGATTCTGCTGGGCTTCGATGAGCCGGGTGGCAAACTTGAATGCCAGGCTCTCCTCTTGCTGGGATTCGCTGGCGTCATGGTGTCTTGTCCACCGCTGCGAGATCTCCATCAGGTTTGCAATGAGGGTGTTGAGTGCGGGTGAAGGCGGTACCCTATTGTACCTAGCGTGTGCGAGGAGTGTGCGGCCGGCGATGAATAGACAAAAAGAAAATTGGGGATTCGTGAAGATGGGAGAAAAGGACAGGAATTTATTAGCAATAGTTGCTATCTCTGAAGCCGCTTCAAGGCACGTATCAGCAGAGGATGCTGATGGGAGCTTAATGGGACAGTACTGCCAATGCGATGGTGGATAGGCGATGCCCTGATGCAGCAGAATTACCGCCGTATTGTGGGTGATGTGTGCCAGAGTCAGATTGGGGTCCATGACTCTGTGTTCATTTAGGACGCAGGCTTCGCGCCATTTGGGAGGCAAATGGATTTTCCATCTGCGCGCGTCAGCATCACTGGTGTTTAGACATCCCTTGGGAAGAGATGATACGTACTGAATCAGTCGCAGATCTAGTTCCTTGAATTTGACGAGCCATAATCGTGCCTTGCTGGCATCGTTAATCAGAAAGACGTGGTGGAGATAGAAGTTGGTCACTAAGGCCAGTGACTCAGTAGCCTCGATGATGTAGGCAAATGCGCCGATGGCCTGTTCTTCAGAGCCATCCATCGAAGTTGAGTGACTATTAGGCATGGAAGTGTTCTTGAAATCAGAGATGCCGAAATACGGGGTGCAGACCTCTTGTTCCTTTTCCCACAGAGCACCTTCACACGGGAGACGGCGCTTCACATCAGCATTCCTCAGACTGATCTTCCAGCCTGTCGAGACACTGCAGAAGCGGTCCATGAGAAAGACTGCCCAGAATACACGGCGACGCTCTTCTGCTTCACTCCATGACCGAGATGGTGTCAGACAAACCATGCGCCTGATCAGTCTTTCTCCCATGCGCTTGACACGATACAGGTCATCTTCTTCCACGCCAAGCTGAAGCTGCTCCACGGTTCCCGCCATGCTGCCAATGATAGACCATGAGGAGGGCCCACGGCCGCGATTAATCTGTTCGAATGAAATCAGTCTACTTGTTCCCGGATATCCATGGCGTGGGCCTCTTGCTCACTGTCTCAAATGCGACGATCACTAGCGCTTGGAGATTCTCAACGGAGAAGGTTTCAGTGCTTTGCAATATTACCTCTTGCCGACTTTTCTTGGCGATCTCTTTTAAGTTCAACGTATCGCCATTTGGGCCATTTTGTGAAAAGCGGGCACAGACAGAGATGATGGCATGTAAGATGCAATTGATATGCCCTCGTTCCTCCGGCGATCGCATGCGCTCACGGAATCTCTTAACGTGTAGTATCGGTATCCACGGATGGATGTTGACAAAGTAGAAATCCACCAGTTCGTTCAAGACGATGTCAGGTAAAGAGTTGGCCAAGAAAGGCTCGGGCTCTAGGACAGCCGCATGGGGAGCCACTTCGTCCTCCACACGGGCGCGTTTGGCTGGGAGAGGAACACAGTCCAGCGGTGCAGAATTGTCGGCGTCTGCCACTGTAAGTGACCTCTTCGCTGCTAAGGGTGGAGGCTCCTGTAATGAAGCCTTCAACTGCTCCCGACGCTCCGTCAGGGTCGTGGCTGCCGTGGTTCCCTTGTCCAGGGATCGCGGGGGCTCAGTGTTCGGGAATAAAGCCTTCCACATCTGCTGCCAGAGCATCTCCTGACCCAAAAACATATTCTCCAGCGTCTCGACGCGCCGATAGAGCTGGTCGACCGCCCCAGCTCGGAGACCGGGCTTCGTCCGTCGATCATCGTAGACGCAAAGAACATCCGATCGCATACATTGCGAACACGGCTGCGCTCGATTGCACTTGGCTTTTTTCTTGCGACAGAACTGACAGGCTGGAATCTCCTCCTCTCCTTTGTTGGTTGTCTCTGGCAAGTCTCCTACGTTGGCGTTGGCTGTTGCGGGATGGGATTTGGGGGGCATCGGGTAGGCAGAGTTGAGATTATTGAGAAATTTACCATGTGAACATTGTCTCCAGGAAGGAGATGTCTGACATACAGAGTCAGGCATGCACAAAGACCGACGCCCCCATGGGGGAATTGTCTTCCCCGCAATCTGCACTTGTCATGCCACTCCTGGCACATCCTCTGCACCGTTGAGTTCGTAGACATGGAGACATACGCTGCGCCAATCAGCTTCCTGTCGGCGGGCGGGGTAATTGCCGGCGAGTGTCCGACGCCGGAGATTTTCCCAGAATGACTTAGCAAGTGGTTCGATATGCTTAATTGAAAGTCGAATAGGCAATGGATCGACATAATTAAATAGATAATGGCCAGGAACTTCCGCTTGTCAGTCCACGCAGAGGCTCGTCGCTACTATTGAGTCTTCATTAAGATTTGGGGCGCGCTGGCCCTAACCGTACAGAAAATGCCCTTCACTATCGCGCGTATAGATTCTCGAATAGCACCGGATTCTTATTAGACTATCGTTTCCGTTCTTTTAAAGTTCTAGGGTTTGGTTCCACCGATATGTACAGGAAATAGGAGAAAATATTTCCTGCGGAGTGCAAGACAGACCCACCTGCAGTTAATATCCAGGGTCCATGTCTTCAGGGAAGGATCGGCGGCGAACTTACGTATGCGCAGGAGCACTAAAGACTCTCTCCGCGTGAGAGAGTGCGTCATGAGAAACCTGCAATTCATTTGATCATGAGTACTTTATCCCTATCTACGGAGTCCAGGCAGGGTAGTTAATGTGTGGCGGACGAAAAGGGAGGCAGTTGTCGAACCCTAGTGCACGGGATCCAGTGAGCCACGCAACCCGTCGACCCACCAATCAGTCCACCTGTCAGAGACAAGAAGTAAGAACCAAAATTTAGCATCAACTTAACATTTCAGGGGCCAGCCAAAGAAGCTTGGGATACCACTTACCAACATGCCACTCCCTCGACACGAGGGTTGTGGAATGAACTGTTGCCACTATCAGCCGAGACTGCAGGGACATGAGATGGAACATCCTCACCTCCGTCACCCCCGATTGATATGTTCGCGGAAGCGTTACGCGCTAAACAATGAGGACGGAGCTTGGCATATGCCGGTATGTATTTCTTCAAGGCCTATTTTTCCTTCCAACTACTTCCATATTGGGCGGTTGGCACAAGCAATGTGTACGAATTTCTTATAGAAAGATCACAATGGGATGTAGTGGTATATCTCTGCTCAAAGGCTCATGCTTTTCACCTAATTTAACAATTGTGGTTACTGGGATTTGCCGTCCTCAAACTTGTCTTATTTGGGAATACGGCGGGCAATTAGAAGACAATCGAGCGTAATTTCAGCCTTGAGACATAATCAAGCCTACTTTATATTCAATATGTCTATTTGTCTACTTTGTGGGTTTGCAGAAATCTACAGACTCTTCCAGCGAATATAATAAGAAAATATGTTATGAAGATGAAGGTTGACAGTTTAAAGCCACACCATGCCTCAGTTTTTCATGCCTTCACTTTGAAAACAAGAGTTTGATAAGACCCCAAAGTCCCATTGAACTTACTAAGATCCTGCAAAGTCTGCCCCGACCAAAGTTCAGTGACCTTCTGAGGTGAGCCAAGTCCCAAACTGGCAAAGCTCAGAGACACAGTTTGCGGATAGCTTTTCTCATTCAGCAGCAGAACAACATATCCGTCCTCAACCTTCCCAGCCCATACCTGGAAGAGACCTTCTTTGCTATGTGCTTCGCGATACGTCACAGGCTCCCCCAGCGCGTCTTGATTGATCGAAATGATAGCCTTGTTGGTGAGAACAGCTAAACTGTCATTGGAAAGCTTGCTGAGATCAGCACCAATGATCAAGGGAGACTTCAGCGCCGCCCAGAATGCAAAGTGCGTCTGCTGCTGGTTGAGTGTGAAATTTGCATTTCCGACTTCTAGCATGTCCATATCCAACCAATGACCTGGCGTCTGATATTGGCTGATTTCTTTCATTTTGTTGATGATGGTCAGTACTGAGCAACCGGCATACCCGGTATTGAGACAGTAGGCGGTCTTGCACTGGCACTCAGTTTCGTTGGTGAAGCTTGTTGTAATGTCACCAGACATTCTGTATGAGTGACCAATATCTGCAGGCGGGTGGAATGAGTATCTTAAGGTAGAAGATTGGTTGGTTTGCAGGGTGTATCTCACCTCCTCCCCAGTGCCAGGGAAACTGATAACCCCATCCACACACGGAATAGAAGATATCTCGACCCGAAAGCGTGAGAGCATTCTTCATTGCCCCAAAGCGTATCTGAGGGGCCTCTGTCATCGACTGAAATCCGCCACAATTGTCGTACTTGAGGTAGTCGACGCCCCAGCCCGCGAACGTTTGAGCGTCTCGCTCTTCGTATCCCCAGCTTCCCGGTCTCCACGCACAGGTGTAATGACCACTATCTCCATAAAGGCCTAGTTTTAGGCCCTTACCGTGCACCTCTTGCGCCAGTGCCTTAATACCCTGAGGAAAGGATGTTGCATTGGCTTGAAGATACCCGTCGGACGTGCGATTGTAACTTGCCCATCCATCATCAAGCAGCACGTACTCGTAGCCCGCCTCTTTCAGCCCAAGCGTATCGAACAGCGAAATAACTTCTTGAACTATCGTATAGTTGACCGTCGCTTTGAATGCGTTCCATGAGTTCCAGCCCATCTGAGGCTTTTGTGCGAGACTTGTGCCTCCCATCACAAAATGGGCAAAAGGTAAAATTGCCGCCGTCACTAAGGTGAATGATGACAGCTGAGATTTGCGTTTCATCATGTTGCCGGGTTTGCCCAAGGGTACGTGATGTGCAGTAACCGGGAAGCCATTTTTGGGGTAGTTATAAGAGATCAACTGCAGCAGATCTTTTCTATGCAACCTCCGGAGCTTGTCCGGAATCCCCACCGGAGTAAAGGGGCTAGGTAGAGTAAAGATACTAGCTAATAAGGCTGCAGCCTTTCAGCCGAGTGGTATAATCTCATTGGCCGGGTCAGGGGGATGAAGTTGCGGAGATGCTCCGGGAGATCCAGCGGCCAAACTAGTGACCCTGAACAAATTGCATCATGAAGCCTCTGAGGTATCTCTTTATTTTCCCAGGACTCGCGTGCTGAAGTTGTTACCTCAACTTATCCAGATAACGAGACTCACAATATGATATTCTCATTCGCTCCAATTATAGGACTCCTTTCTTTGATTAGTCCAGTCATAGCCACAACTGATCCTCTGAACTACCGAAACATCCCCGGCTATGTCACTTCCAGCTCCTTGAATGTGACGACTCTTGTGGATTTCATCAAATCTCGGTCGGACTTAAGCATCCTGTCTGAGAAAATCGATGAACTTGGCGGATTTGCACAAGCGTTTGACACCGATCCAAATTGGAAATTTACATTCTTTGCACCGAACAACGATGCCTTTGAATTATATACCGGGGCATACTTTGATAGTTTTGAGCCGACTCCGTATGTCAGATCAATCTTTCTGATCTTGCATCAACGTTGCTGATCCTGCATAGGAAAGGGAAATGGTGGCTGGGAAACACCATCATACACCACTATGTGCCTAACTCTAGGCTCACATCGAGTAGTTTCAATGAGACTTTGCAGCGTTTTCAGGTGAGAATACCCGTCCGATTACAATGTAATCAACTGATGTCTAGCTTAGACTGCCACCTACCTCTTTGTGGGATCGCAAATGCAGGATGGTGCGATTGTTCTTAATCAAGTGGCAAATGTGGTGGAATCAGATATCCCGGTTACTAGTGTACGAACTCATTCCTTCCTTGCAATACCGGCGAATACTATCCTCTTATTAATACTAGACATAGGGTGTGGTGCATATAATCGATCGTATTCTAGACCCATCAACACAGATCTTCGAACCCGACCTTCCACGGCTGTCACAAACATTCATTGCAGGGAGTTGCTCGAATCCTGAGCTCTCATATTGTTGACTTCAGTCAGCCACTGCGAATAGGCCAGGCTTGTCCTGAGTTACTTGTCATTATAAGAATGTCATGTTGTGTTGTGGACCCTGCCAAGAGAAACTAAGTAGTCAGACAGATATAGACTAACTAATCAAGTCTCACCGAGTGTTGGTTTCATTCACGGGAATCGTATCCCTGTAGATCAAATCCTCAAGTTAAAACCTACCAAATCAATCACCATGATTCCCATGAGTCATTGGCATCATCCATCCACTTGGACCCATCAATACCAGGCGGCTATCAATACACCATGGAACAAAGGAATAGGTCGTACAGACAGCAGGCAACTGTCAAGGCCAGTCCTGCCACGTTGTCTGTTTATTTTCCACGCCAGTATTTAAAGCAGCAGCAAATTTCGCCCTAGGGCCGCCACACAGTTAGACTACTACTAGTAAAACCAACTAAAATCTACATACTCTCTCTTCTCCCACCTTCACCCTCAGCAAAATCAATACCTTTATTGTCACCCAAACCTCGAACAAAGACACCCCAAAATGAGACTCCTTACCTACCTCCTTCTCACCATCTACGCCACCAGCGCCGTATCCACCGACCTCAGTGTCGAAGAAGAGTGCGGCTCCCTCGGAGTAATGAAAGTCGACCCAGCCGATCTTCCCGAAGGAGTCACTCTCGCGGATGTGCGCAAGTGCGCAGACCATCCGCTGGGACATCTGCCGCACCCCGGGGCTGCTACAGGTGGTGTGTTGCAACGTATTCTGCCTGGTTGGATGTTTTGAAAGGGGTGTTATTCCCTGCATCATGCCTTGGCTTAAATATGGCCAAGGTGTAGTAGCTGAGAACAATATGTGCGTTGGGAAGGGGGAAATCTGAGACTTTCCTATGGGCATTTTTGTGTGATTGGAAGGAGGATGAAGCTTTTGTTTGGGCGGCTGTACATCTGCCAAAAGCTGGAAGAACAAGAGCTGCTACTTGGGCGATACTGAAGTGGAAATCCTACTATTATTTCAGCATTTCCTGTTAGATTGGTACCTGTATACCTGCCCACTCAGCCATAATGTACGCCCCACAGAGCCATTGTTTCTTTGCAGCTCAAAATTCCCTCTGGTATTGAGATGGCATACCAGGCTGGCATCATCCACCGTCACCCGATCCCCCAGCGTCACCAAGTCCGGCTCGGTGAGAAATATGTGCGGTTCCCCGTTGGCGCTCAACGCACAATCAGACCCGATCTTGGCCCCCATCGCCCGATAGAACCAGCTCAGGTACGCTGTCCCGCTGATTAACGACAGGGATGCCCCTCCCGCCAAAAGACTCCTCGATGAGGATATCGATGGTGCGCTGGATCTGCCAGCGCTGGCAATAGCTCCTGCGGTCATCGAGATAGGAGCCATTCCGCCGCAGCAATGCACCCGAGCCCACCATCGTGCGCGTTCCAATGTTTACCCTCGGAAGCCCCACAGATCGGTCCCCCAGCATGGCCCCATCTTTGATGACAATGGGCTTCCTGCCCAGCCTGTCCACCGTGCCCAGGCACGACCGATTGCCAAACACCACATCGTTCCCAATATCCATTAGGTCAAAACCTGGGATTAGTTTCTGTGAAGTTTTCACGGTGCTACGAAGGCTAATAAGTTTGATATTAAATTTAACATACCGGGCATCGGGTCGGTCAAACCCTACCCATCAACAGTCACTAGAGTTGCCTTTATGGTCTTCCACTGTGCTTTCCAGATTTTCTAGTGGTCTGTAACCGGACAAACTGGTATACCGACCCAAGGCCATCATTGGAAAGTATTGAGAATACAGGGTATAGCAAAGGTAGAAATGGTTTGGAAAGCCAGTGCCAGTGTAGTGATCCTCCTTCCAAGACCCCGCCAGTTCCCCCTCCTTTATTTGTGTCCGTGAAAGGTACTGAATGCCCCGGGTGATTGACTCATCTGTAGGGGCTAAATATGCAAGCAGGCCCATCAATGCCCAGGCCGTCTGCGATGCTGTGGATGGCCCGTTGCCTGCGAGACGAGGTTCATAATAGGATTCGAGGCGCTCGCCCCAGCCACCGTCGGGATTTTGGTGTCTTTTGAGCCAGTCCAGGGCGGCATGAGTGTCCACTTTGTGCCTCTTTTCCATGACGGGATACGTATCATCCCAGCCTTCCAAGTGGTAGACCAAACCGCAAAGTACCGCGCTAGTTCCATAGATGTAGTTCGAGCCCCAGCGGCCGTACCATGACCCATCGGCCTCTTGTTCCGTTGAAAGAAAGTCGATTGCACGCTCAGTAGCTGAGGACATGTCGTCGATGAAGAACCGAGGGATTGGGTTTTTACCATTTCTGGACAGCACAGAACCCCTCTTAGCTAACAGGCCAAAGCATTCAATGACACGCCCAGTCACATCCGCGGTGGATGGGTCGCAAAAACTGTCCATGTCGCTGAAAGGGATTTTGTTGAGG
This sequence comes from Aspergillus niger, assembly GCF_000002855.4. NCBI lineage: Eukaryota > Fungi > Ascomycota > Eurotiomycetes > Eurotiales > Aspergillaceae > Aspergillus > Aspergillus niger. Next base: position 309,072 of record NT_166518.1, on the reverse strand, counting down.
AACAGGTAGTTGTTCTCCCGGTCGAATGCGGCCCATCCACCGTCATCGTTCTGCAATCCCAGGATCCATTGAACTGCAGATAGTATGGGGCCTAAGTCTAATAGGTTTGGATCCTGCTTCACCATCGCCAAGATTGCCGCAGCAGTATCGTCAATATCCGGATACCACGAATTAAAGTACTCGAAATTGAACCCGCCGGATGGGACATTTCCGTTATACACCCTCCAATCGCCCTCGTTTCCAAGCTGTTGGTGGGCCTTAAGGTATCGTGACGATCGTGCAACGAGGGGACTTTCGGCCGGAAGGCTTGAGTCAATCAGGCCGATGGTCATGAGGATGGTATCCAAAATTGGCGAGATACAGCCTTGTATTCTCAAACCAGTGCTGTCTCTCCACGCGTAGGTGTTTTGAAGGGCGTCAATACCTCGACGTACAGGGCTAGACTCGAGGCCATAACCTTCCAGCGCGAGAGCAAACAATGCGGCATGCAGAGGAGGGAAGATACCTCCGATATCGCCTTCGGGCTCCTGGCGTTCAAGGATCCACGCCACACAATGTCGAAGTGCAATTTTTCTTGAAGGGAACCACCGCAGGCCACCTAAGGCTTTCAGAATATTGTCGGCTAGAGTGAAGCCAAATGCTGTAAGATCATCGTTCCATAATGACCACAAAGAAGGCGAATAGGGGACCATTTTGTCGGTTGGATCGACCCAAAGCTCGTCCAAATATTCATTTGAAGATGATCTTCCATTTGGCAAAGCATAAATGGGACGATGATGTCGGATGACCAGCATAGGAACCACTGTCGCCCTGGCCCAACTTGCTAGCTGGTAGATGCTCATCGGGGCTGCAGCAGGGAGTAGGATCAACTCGGCTGGCAATTCGGGCACTGCAGACCAAGGAAATAGCCCGAAGCAAGCGAAGAACATGCGAGTAAACACGCGTACCTTGGCTATGCCACCTTTGGAGAGGGTGAACTCGCGCGCTGAAGCCATCGCTGGGTGGCTGCGGTCGAGGCCCAACAGGCACAAGGCGAAGTAGGCTTCTGCGGTTACAGAAACGTCCCCGGGAAAGTCATATGCCAGGCTCCATGAACCGTCTGTATTTTGCTCGGAAAGGAAATACTTGATGAGATCGTCCCGGTCTTCCTCAATGCTGAACCCTAAGGCTTGCGCAAGAAAGACATATTCCGCTGTAATAGTAGCATTGGATTTCATTTCACCGTACCAATGACCATCTTCCCGCACTTGGCGCAGTGCGTATGTGCCGGCGAGCTTGGTGGCATCGCAAGCCAGGGTATGTAGAGATATGGAAGTTTCGCTGGCCATAGTTTCTTGGTGTGCCATGGTATCCAAAGAAAGGTAAATTGTGAGTTTGCTCAGGGCTTGCTGATTTCCTGGTAAAATGAGCGGGCGTCCAGCATCTATTTAGCCGGACTTGCCACTCAAGGGGGCATTAAAGTTAGCTGAATGAGACCCGGACCCATTGATCCACCATCAAAGCAGTACTATTGGCAAACGGTGCCTGAGTCCCCCAGTCAACACAAGTCTACTCTACAGTGGAGCATGTGAGTGCAAGGGAATGGCATCTTTGTGCCTGGCTAACCTTTCACAATTGCCCGGGCCGGCCCACTGGTGGAGAGTATAGTTGTCTAGAACTTGCAGAATTCATCTTTCTCATCATCTTCTTCCTTCTCGGCTTCTGATGGAGTAGGTGATAACTCGATTATAACATTAATAAATATAATAAACCCTTGATAGAACGCAATAGTAAACATGTGGCTGCAATCGAGCATAGATAATCAGAAAGGTGGCTGTAGACAGATCTTGAGGGATTGTCAAAACTTCAGCCAGGTTGACTAGATATGATCCATGTATCATATTTTCATAATTCCTGTAAGAGTAATAATGAATGAACAAAAAACAGGGAAGAAAAGAAAAGAAAGGAAACAAGGGAGTATTTCCCATCTTTCCCTGTCCCTTCCTTTCATGAACAATGGTTGTTCTTGGTATCTAGGTCCTGCATAGCTAACACCAAAGTTTATTTTGCACTGGAGTCTGTAAGGGGTATCGACTGTATCTTTTCACTTATTACTCTTTAGTGAAATGGCTGGCTGATACTTCAGTGGGTATTTACCATGCATCGAAAAAGCAGGAATCTGTAAGTCTCGTTCTCTTTCTTTCCTTCTTCGGAAAGAAGAAGAAAAGAAAAAACCTAATAATTAACTGAAAACAAATATACTACTATATAATGCTATATTATGGCCCGCTATGTTGTTATCGTTGCCTCCTTGTTATGTGATCCGTCAGATACAATTTATGAGGACATTTTCATTTGCTAAAGATCTGACCGATCGGAAGCGAAACGTTAGTTCTGAGGTGTCTCAATGCATCATCTTGTATGATTCTGCATATCGATAGCTTCTTGCGTAATTTCCTAAGAGCTGAAGAATCTTAATGGAAAATAGATAGACATGTCTTGAAGCAGATGAATACTATACTTAATACAAGTTCCCACACTTGGATTAAACCCCTACTAATCAGAACCGTCTGCGATTACAAAAGACTCGATTGAAATGTTTTCGCGTATATACCTGAGCTCATCGACATCATATCTTTGGCCTTTCCGAGGAGAGAGGGCAACTCTGCATGTCAGGCAGCCACATAGATCGAGACATGTGGGTCCGGAATCCTGAGGAGTCCTTGTTCGACTTACATTGCCTAAGACTGTACGGAGTAATGTGTCTACTCCCGACCTGTAAAATAATTGCAGGGGTAAATCGCAAACGAGCATGTCTTGGACGATCATTACTCTTTTTTGAAGTGATTAAAATGATAATATGGGATAAGCTTTCCCAGCCAGCCGGTAATTTGTGAGGACAGGAAGGGCCACCCTAGTCTGCGTTGGTAATGAAGCAATCCTTTGGGGCCATGCTATGCAAATTTTAAACTTAGCATTTTACCAGTCAATTTCTTCTGTGAAAGCCCATTCTGAAAGTGTCTATACCCATGCTTTGACTTCTCCGAGGCAGCGGTGAAAGACTAAAAGCAAACCCATTTGTTTAGACTTTTTTTTCGCCTTGCTCATTCCAGTTCGTGCTGAGTCCTTCCTGCAGCTGTTGTGTTTTGCATCTTCAGGACAAGGCCGCAAGATGCCATCAGATCCCAGTGATTTGACGGCGTTAAAGCCGCCGACCACAGCAACGTCACAAGTTGACAGCGAATCTCCGCTGCATGAAACCAAAGTAGTCAGTCATCGAGATACCGACAGAGATTCTGATGCACATGAGAAATACATCGATGGGGTGTTATTGCATGTGATTGTGCTTTGCCTAGCTGTGGCCATGTTCCTGGTTTCCCTTGACACGACTATTATCTCAACCGCTATTCCTCAGATCACAGACGAATTTAACTCCACTGCTGATGTTGGCTGGTATGGAGCTGCATTTCTTCTGGGAAGCGCTGTAACTCAAGCACCATGGGGAAAACTATACGGACTTTTCGATATTAAATGGACCTACCTCCTCAGCCTACTCATGTTTGAGTTGGGGTCTTTGCTTTGTGCTATTTCCCACAACTCCCCAACATTCATAATTGGCAGAGCAATTGCAGGAATAGGTGGATCAGGCATTGGGTCGGGGATATATACGGTCATTGGGGTCTGCGTCCCACCCAAAAAACGCCCTATACTGGTTGGCGTAACGGGTCTGGCATTCTTGCTCGCCAGCTTTGCCGGCCCCGTTATCGGGGGAGAATTTACAAGCAACTTAACTTGGAGATGGTGCTTCTGGATCAATGTACCTGTTGGCGGAGCTACTTTCGCTGTCCTCCTCCTCTTATTTCGGCCACCCTTTCGACGCGCGAATGTAGGAGTATCACGGAAAGAGATCATCCTCCAGCTCGATATACCGGGGGTCATTACATTAAGAGGTGCATTACTCTGTTTTCTACTCAGCCTTGAGTGGGGAGTGAGCAAGTCCTGGCATGATAGAGATGTGATTGGATGTCTGGTCGGTTTTCCAATCCTCACAGGGCTGTTCATCACGAATGAATTCTTCTGGGATGACCGGGCGATGATTCCACGTCGATTGCTTCTCAAGAAAGAAGTTGTTGTCAATCTCATTGTCATTTTTCTCCTGGCGGGCGCGTTTTTCATGCTCCTATATTACATGCCCATCTACTTCCAGACAGTCAAAGGTAACTCAGCCCAGGACTCAGGGATACGCACCCTGCCATTGATCGTGTCAGCTGGCGTTATGGCAGTATTTGGAGCGATAGGGTTTGGTATCAGCGGCTACCCGACACCGTTCTTGCTGTTTGGTGCGATGCTGATCAGTGTAGGAGCCGGACTGCTATACACGTTGGATCTTGTCACGCTGTCGAGTCACTGGATCCCGTACCAGATTTTAGCAGGGCTTGGGATAGGAGCCGCACTTCAGGTACCAATCATCATGAACCAGGCTACTGTCGATGAATCGGACATGTCAACCATGACATCTATAACCTTGTTCTTCAAATGTCTGGGGGCTTCGGTATTTATGCAGACAGGGCAGACCATATTCCTCGAGAAGGTGAAGCGGAATCTGGACATGATGACTGTTGCCGATGTGAACCCCAACCAAATACTCACCGGAGGCCTTGTGCGTGTACAAGCCATCGATTCGGCCTCAAGTATAGCACTCCGCACTGCGTACCTTGGAGGTCTGAAAGATGTATTCTTGTTGGTAGCAGCACTCTCGGGCCTTGCCGCTCTGCTTGCGTCACTTATGGGTCGATATAAGATGGATACTGCACGACTGCGGCTATGAATAGTCGAGTTACGTTTCTCATAACCCGGTTTTCTCAAACTCGAGTTTAGAGAAGCAACACCGTTGGAAAGAGCTAGGAGAAGAAGAACATACATGCAAAATACAAAATACTTGCATTCAATCTAATTACATCTGAGTCCATCTTAGCTTCGCCCGAAGGCTACTAATCACCGGCCCTACGTAGAAGGGTAGACTCATCACCGGTGGGCG